>NW_027136284.1:0-29242 GCF_039906515.1 Pseudorca crassidens | reverse complement strand
ATTACTTTGCTGTGGAATATTACTCAGCCATACAAAAGAGTGAGATACTGCCATTTGCACCAAGAAGGAGGGACCTAGAGTATATTACACTCAGCGACGTAAGTCAGGCAGAGAAGCACAAAGATACGGGGACTCTAAAGCGTACTACAAACGAACGTATGTGCCAAAGAGAGACAGACACACAGACATAGAAAACACACTGCTCGTTACCCAAGGGGAAAGTGTAGGGCAGGGGAAATTCCGGAGCTGTGATTAACAGAGAGGAAGTACTATACATAAAGCACACAAGCAACAAGGATTTACCGTACAGCACAGGGAACTGTATTCATGTGTCGTGATAACGTATAACGGAAAATAACCTGGAAAAGGACATATAACTGAATCACTTTGCTGTACACCAGAAAGTAACACAATGTTTAAACCAACCATACTGCTACGAAAAGGAGAAGACGACGAAGGGGGAAACAAGAGGGCAACGGGACAGAGGCAAGGGCAGGATCCTTGACAACGTAGGATTTGGAAAGGATCGGGGGGGAAAGTGGCGAGATAGGAGGGGGGAGGGGGGTGTTTGTGGGAATAGGCAGGAGGCTGAGGTGGTGGTGCTGGGGGTGCTGTCCCGAGGGCTGATGCTGTTGGTGGGAGCAGAGGTTCAGGGGAGGGGTTGGTGTTTGTCGTGCTGATGGCGCTGGTGGCAGTAGCGGTGGAGGAGCGGGCCGGTGTTGGAAACGTGTTTCTGTTGAGGGTCAAAACGTGAATCTAGAGTGTAGTCTGCGATGATAGTGTGGACTTCTTTGGAACTCCTCGTGCAAGTGAGCGCTTTTGGGACTCTCTAGGAAACTGGGATGTATCGCTCCCAGAGGTGGCGACTTGCTTGCTGCTGGTTGTGCAAAGATAGTATAATTTTCGGAGTGGGGGCAGAGTGAGGCAGAGAGCTTGGACACGTGGCGAAAGGTGAAGAGGTTGGGCTGTGCGGGTGCCAGCGTGGGGTGTTCCTTACGGTGACAAGCGGGACACAAGCGGGGTCGGGGTCAGGAAGAGAACAAGGACAAGGAAGGGGTCTGGGCGAAAGAGTGGCTGAGCCCGCGAGGTGTCAGGTCCTGGAGGCCTGGCTCCCGGGTGTGTGTGGGGTGGGGGCGTCTGCGTGGGAAGGACAGGGGCCGGGAAGGTACGGTGGTGAGCGAGCTGTTGCAGGACCGGTGCCTTGAGTGTGGCAGCTGGGAAACCCAGCTCCGCTTTGGGGCTGCGGGCACCAAAAGGGGACGCTGCGTCTGCATGGGCCGGGAATCGAACCCGGGCCTCCCGCGTGGCAGGCGAGAATTCTACCACTGAACCACCCATGCACCGATGGCCGCCGGCGCCCGCCGCTGCCCCAGCGGCGCCCAACGCTGCCCCAGCGGCGCTCGCCGCCAACCGCCGGACCCTGGTCACTGCTCGCCGCGTGGGCATGGGCTCCATTTGAGCAGGAGGCCGACGGGCCACCTGAATGAGAGGCTCCGGGCACTCTGGCGACCCCAGGGCGCGAGGCGGTCGGAAGCACCGAAGGATGGAGGGACGCAGGCGGGCTCGGCCCGTCCTGCGCTTTCTCTGCCGTCCACGGGCTCGGCCCGTCCTGCGCTTTCTCTGCCGTCCACGGAGCCGATTGACTGTCGGTGTCGCCAGGCGAAGCCAGGAGGCGAACCGGCCTGGCCCGCGCCCGAATCCCGGTCAGGGCAGGCGAGGCGTGGCCGGTGCGGCTGAGCACCGACGTTCCTCTCAGCCGCCGCCCGGCTCCGACGCAGGCAGGCAGGCAGGCAGGTGTGGTCCGGCCAGGGTCCCAAGGCGAAAAAGCACCGAGGGCACGCACCACAAGGCAGTCAGGACGCTGTCGGCGGCCACCTCGCTGTGGCTGTGGAGGGAATGGAATGGGCAGGCAGGCCGTTGGGTCTGGCGGGAAGGACAGGATGTTGGAAAGAGGGAGAGCTGCTGCTGGCGGAAGTGGAAGAAAGGCTGTGAGAACGAGTCCGCTGTTCACCAGGCAGAAGTCGGAGGGCGGGCGAGGCGTGGAGGGCTTTCCACACGCGGCCGTTCTGCGTGTGGCGGTGGGGGCGGGGTGGGGCGGGGGAGAGGCCGTGGGTGGGAGGGGCGAAGGCAGGCAGGCAGGCAGGCAGGCAGGAAGACCAGCAGCAGCAGCCGCCAGCAGGTGAGGAAAGATGTGCTGCGAAGGACTGAAGGGCTTCCTGGTGTGGGTGCAGGTAGGAGGGGGCGTAGGAGCTGGCGGGGAGGGCGTTTTTCCGGAAAGCCCGTGGCCGGAGGGTTCGTAGCGGGCCGTTTCTGCCAGGCCCGCGGCCGTGGCTGAGAAGGTCCCGCGTCTGAGAGGCGTGGATGTCCGGGCCGCAGTTTGGAGAGGCGGCAAGAGCGCAAGGCGCGAACGGACTGGAAGGCAGTAAAGCGCTGCCATAGGGCCGGGTGCGTTTGTCGGGCGGGCCAAAAGGCTGGCTTGTCAGGAGTGGGATTCGAACCCACGCCTCCAGGGGAGACTGCGACCTGAACGCAGCGCCTTAGACCGCTCGGCCATCCTGACGGCGGGCCTGGGCGTGCGCGTGGCCGCTCGGCTGGCTGGGACCCGACGCGACGCGCAGCCCGGTGCCCTTGGCGGGACGCGGTGCTCCGCGCCAGGCGCGCGGCCGTGTGGGGGAGCGACGGAGCGGGCGCGCGGCGGCCGACGGGGAGCAAGGCCAGACGACGCGCCTGGCTCCGCCGCGGTGGCGTCCTCGCCCAGCCCTGGCCCCGGACGGAGCCGGGCCGCGTCTTGCCAGCCCCTGCCGCCGGCCCCCACCCGCGCCTCCCCTCGCCGGCCATGGCCAGGCGCGCGCCCACCCCCTCCTCGCAGCCTTGCTTTCGGTCTCGGGCCCCCTCCTCCCGGCGCGATCCCCTCGTCGGAGGCAATAGGCAGCGCGCACTCGGAGCTTTCAGCGCCACTCGGGTCCGGGTCCCTGTCGGGTCGGGGGCTGCTGCTTTGGAGGACGCGGTTGGTGTGGCGTTGGGTCGGCTCGGGCACGTGCCGGGCGCCCGTGGTGGGCAGGGGGCCGGAGGGCAGGGGGAGGCGTCGGCAGTCAGCCCGAGAGCGTCCGGGCGCGGGGGCGGTGGCCGCCGTCCTCGTTAGTATAGTGGTGAGTATCCCCGCCTGTCACGCGGGAGACCGGGGTTCGATTCCCCGACGGGGAGGCAACACGCCCCCTTTTGGTGGCTGGCGCCGCTCTCTGTCCCGCCGCCTATCTCCCAAGGACCCTGCTTGTCCGCCCTGTGCCCTCCGTCCTCCAGCGAGGCGCAGGGCCCCAGCGCGTGCCCAGCCTGCCCACCCTCGACCCCCTCCAGCCCTTCCTCGTCGCCGGGCACTCAGTCGCCACGGCCGAGCGACGGCCTCCTCTGGACACCACAAGCTCTCGATGACGTTGCGGCCCGCCCAAAGTGGCTGTCTCCGTGGGCTCCTTGCGTCGCGACGCAAGGCTGCGCAGCTATGCACAGCTGCATAGGTGCCCAGCTGCCGGGACGGGTGGGAGGCGGATGAGTGCCGTCCCCTGTCGGTGCGGGAAGTGGCCTGGCCAGGCGCCGGGTGGAGAAGGGCTTTGGCGAGCCGGGGTGCTGGAAGATGCGTGCGCCGGGGGCGGGGGCGGGCCGCGGCGTGGAGCCGAGGGACCTGGAGCAGCAAGGCAGCGAGAGCGCCACCCTGAGGCGATCGGGCGGGTGGTCTAGGGCAGCTTCGTGGGGCTGGCGCGGGTGGGGCGCCGGGGGGCCTTGGTGGCGTCTGTGACGTCACAGAGCTGCCGGCCGGCGTGGCGTCGGGGCAGGGCTGCTCCAAGCGGCGGCGGCGGCGGCGGCGGCGGCTAAGGAGGAGGAGGACGACGAGGAAGAGAAAGGGGAGCAGGAGGAGGAAGAGAAGGAGGAGGAGTCGGAAGAGAAGGAGTCGGAGGAGGAGGAGGAGGAGGAGGAGGGGGAGGAGGAAGCGGCGGCGAGAGTGCGCTCGGGCGAGCCCGGTGCCGGCGTCTCGGGGCGGCCCGGGCTGTGCAGCGTTGGTGGTATAGTGGTGAGCATAGCTGCCTTCCAAGCAGTTGACCCGGGTTCGATTCCCGGCCAACGCAGCGGGCTGACCTTTTGCCGCGCTCCGCGGGCGGCCGGCCGGCCGTCCGTCCGGGGGCCTGTGAGGGAGAGCTGGGAGCAGGGAGCTCGGCGGCCCTAGCGGCTCTTCTTGTGTGTGCGAGAAGCAGGCGCGCAGTGTTCTGAGGGTGCTGCAAGCAGGAAGGACGGGAGGACACGTGGATTGCCAGGGGCGGCGCGTGGCTGGACTTGGAAAGGCCGGGTCTTGGCGCCAAGGTGGCGCCGAGCGGCTGCTATGGGTCGAGCAGGAGCAGTGGTAGGGCCCGACGCTCCCTGGTGGTCTAGTGGTTAGGATTCGGCGCTCTCACCGCCGCGGCCCGGGTTCGATTCCCGGTCAGGGAAGCCTTTCTTCTTCCCCTCTACCTCACACCGTCCACATCCCACTTTTAGGCCACGCTTGCTCCGCGGCCTCGGCGTCGCGCCCTGCCCGACAACAGCCGCCCGGTGCCCTGCACCTGCAGCCCAAGCCCTGCCAGGCAACCTCCACCCTCCCTGCCCGGCCACACCTTTTGGCCGCACTGGCGCGCGCCCACTCGAGGCCTTCGACGTCCCGTGTCTTCGTTTTCACACGCTTGCCTCAGCCCCAAACACGAATGGCCGGGGCGGCGCCTCTCCCCGCCGAGGCTGTGTCCACGAGCAAACGCCCCCGCCGGTGTTTGGACTCTCCAGCAGCACTGCTTCTCCCCCACGGCGACAGCGGCGGCGGCACCGACGGCGCTGTCACACGCGGTGCCTTCTGACAGCGCCGGATCCCCTGTGGAAAGGAGCACCGGTGCGCAGACGGGTGCTTCGCAACACCGCAGCAGGTTTCCTGAACGCCCTTGCCGGTGCCTTGGGGGTGGCTGACAGTGTGGGATGAAGGTCTTTGTGGCCGTGGTCGGTGGCCACCCCACGCGGGCTAGGGAACGGAGCAGAACGAGCCCATGGAGAGAGGGCGGCGGTGGGCCGCGTGCTGGGAGGTGCGAGGAAGGACCTGGGGTGTCTGGCTGGAGCGCGGGCAGGAGCGGGAGGTGTTGGGCTGGCGGGGACCTGGCCCGGGAGAGCGGCTGGCCGCTCAGGCAGGGGCTCAGCAGAAGCTTGGTGCGGTGGTGGTACCCGGCCGGGCACGTGTTTGCGGGTGGGTCAGATCAGGGGGCGGAGTGGGCCTGGAGTAGGGTGAGTCTGAGGAGCGCTGGCAGAAGTGAGACTTCCGGGCAGGACATGTGACAGGCGGGCCTGGGATACAAGGGGCAGGTGGCGGGGAGAGGGGTCAGGGCCTGCAGGCTGGGGGGAAGGGCGGGGTGTGTGAACGGGCTGTGGGGCGTGGAAGATGGTGGGAGAGGACCCCTTCGCGGTGGGGTGGCGGGTGAGCGCCCCAGACTGGTGTGCTGTGCGGCAAGGTGGTCAGGCCAAGCAATGGGTTGTTACTGGGGGCGGTGGGTAGGAGGCGGGCAAGAGAACAACAGAAACGGAGTGCACCACAGGGGCTAGGTGGGGGTCCGAATCGGGTGGGGGCATTCTACTGCCCCAGAGACACACATCACCTCTCATCGGGAGAAACCATCCAGCCTCAGGTGTGTGTGGCGGCGGGGGTGGGGGGAGGAGGGGTTGAGGTTGAAAGAGGCCAAGGGAGAAGTCCCGTCTGATCCAGCAATCCCACTCCTGGGTACGTACCCGGAAATGGCGAAACAAGAGTTCAGAAAGGCCCAGGCACCTCCATGTTCACAGCGGCACTATTTGCACTAGCCAAGACACGGAAAAAAACCCAAGTGCCCGTCAACGGGTGGCCAGTACAAGAAGAGGTCGTATCTATGTAGTACGAGCTATCACTCAGCCATCAATAAAAAAGAATGAACTATTGCCATTTGCTGCCACAAGACTGCTCCCCGAGAATATTACGCTTCGTGAAGTATGTCCGACAGAGAAACACAAAGATACGTGGAATCTCAAAAGTACTACCACTGAATCTATGTGCGAAACAGAAACAGGCTCACAGACCTGGAAAACACAGTGATGGTTACCCGAGGGAAAAAGGAGGGGTGGAGGGATAAATTAGGAGCTCGATGAACCGATACACAGTACTTCATATAAAGGAGATAAGCAACAAGGATTTACAGAATAACACAGGGAATGATATTCAATATCCTGCAATAACCTATACTGGAAATCAATCTGAAACAATATTAGACATGGAAAACAGTATCCCCTTTGCTGTACACCTGAAACTAACTCCATGTGGTTACTCAACTCTTCTTCCTAAACCACAAGTACTAGTCCTTAAAAGTAAGTAAGTAAATAAATAAATATATAAATAAATAAATAGGAGAAACTGAGCCATCAGATGATCCAGCAATCGCCGTCGTGGGTACACAGCCGCCAAAGAGAAAAACTGTTGTTTGGAGAGATCCACGCACCCCCGTGTTTGTAGCTGCGCTACGTGCCACAGCCAAGACACAGAAAAAGCCCATGTGCCCATCAGCAGTCGGCTGACAGAAAAGGATGTGGTATATATGTACTGGGGAGTATTACTCAGCCATTTCAGAAAATGAAATATTGCCATTTGCCACACTAAGGATGGTCCTAGAGATTATTACACTTGGTGAAGTAAGTCTGACAGAGAAGCACAAAGATACGTGGAATCTAAAACGTAATAGAAAAGAATGTATGTGCAAAAGAGAAACAGACTCCCAGACAGAGAAAACACACTGATGGTTACCCGAGGAGAAAGGCAGGGGTGGAGACATAAATTAGGAGCTGCGATGAACAGATACACCGTACTTCATATAAAAGACATAAGCAGGGGGCTTCCCTGGTGGCGCAGTGGTTGAGAGTCCGCCTGCCGATGCAGGGGACACGGGTTCGTGCCCCGGTCCGGGAAGATCCCACATGCCGCGGAGCGGCTGGGCCCGTGAGCCATGGCCGCTGAGCCTGCGCGTCCGGAGCCTGTGCTCCGCAACGGGAGAGGCCACAGCAGTGAGAGGCCCGCGTACTGCAAAAAAAAAAAAAAAAAAAAAAAAAGACATAAGCAACAAGGATTTCCAGTATAACACAGGGAATGATATTCAATATCGTGTAGTAAGCTATCATGGAAAGCAATCTGAAACGTTATTAGACATGGGAAACAGTATCTGCTTTGCTGTGCAATATTACTTTGCTGTGGAATATTACTCAGCCATACAAAAGAGTGAGATACTGCCATTTGCACCAAGAAGGAGGGACCTAGAGTATATTACACTCAGCGACGTAAGTCAGGCAGAGAAGCACAAAGATACGGGGACTCTAAAGCGTACTACAAACGAACGTATGTGCCAAAGAGAGACAGACACACAGACATAGAAAACACACTGCTCGTTACCCAAGGGGAAAGTGTAGGGCAGGGGAAATTCCGGAGCTGTGATTAACAGAGAGGAAGTACTATACATAAAGCACACAAGCAACAAGGATTTACCGTACAGCACAGGGAACTGTATTCATGTGTCGTGATAACGTATAACGGAAAATAACCTGGAAAAGGACATATAACTGAATCACTTTGCTGTACACCAGAAAGTAACACAATGTTTAAACCAACCATACTGCTACGAAAAGGAGAAGACGACGAAGGGGGAAACAAGAGGGCAACGGGACAGAGGCAAGGGCAGGATCCTTGACAACGTAGGATTTGGAAAGGATCGGGGGGAAAAGTGGCGAGATAGGAGGGGGGAGGGGGGTGTTTGTGGGAATAGGCAGGAGGCTGAGGTGGTGGTGCTGGGGGTGCTGTCCCGAGGGCTGATGCTGTTGGTGGGAGCAGAGGTTCAGGGGAGGGGTTGGTGTTTGTCGTGCTGATGGCGCTGGTGGCAGTAGCGGTGGAGGAGCGGGCCGGTGTTGGAAACGTGTTTCTGTTGAGGGTCAAAACGTGAATCTAGAGTGTAGTCTGCGATGATAGTGTGGACTTCTTTGGAACTCCTCGTGCAAGTGAGCGCTTTTGGGACTCTCTAGGAAACTGGGATGTATCGCTCCCAGAGGTGGCGACTTGCTTGCTGCTGGTTGTGCAAAGATAGTATAATTTTCGGAGTGGGGGCAGAGTGAGGCAGAGAGCTTGGACACGTGGCGAAAGGTGAAGAGGTTGGGCTGTGCGGGTGCCAGCGTGGGGTGTTCCTTACGGTGACAAGCGGGACACAAGCGGGGTCGGGGTCAGGAAGAGAACAAGGACAAGGAAGGGGTCTGGGCGAAAGAGTGGCTGAGCCCGCGAGGTGTCAGGTCCTGGAGGCCTGGCTCCCGGGTGTGTGTGGGGTGGGGGCGTCTGCGTGGGAAGGACAGGGGCCGGGAAGGTACGGTGGTGAGCGAGCTGTTGCAGGACCGGTGCCTTGAGTGTGGCAGCTGGGAAACCCAGCTCCGCTTTGGGGCTGCGGGCACCAAAAGGGGACGCTGCGTCTGCATGGGCCGGGAATCGAACCCGGGCCTCCCGCGTGGCAGGCGAGAATTCTACCACTGAACCACCCATGCACCGATGGCCGCCGGCGCCCGCCGCTGCCCCAGCGGCGCCCAACGCTGCCCCAGCGGCGCTCGCCGCCAACCGCCGGACCCTGGTCACTGCTCGCCGCGTGGGCATGGGCTCCATTTGAGCAGGAGGCCGACGGGCCACCTGAATGAGAGGCTCCGGGCACTCTGGCGACCCCAGGGCGCGAGGCGGTCGGAAGCACCGAAGGATGGAGGGACGCAGGCGGGCTCGGCCCGTCCTGCGCTTTCTCTGCCGTCCACGGGCTCGGCCCGTCCTGCGCTTTCTCTGCCGTCCACGGAGCCGATTGACTGTCGGTGTCGCCAGGCGAAGCCAGGAGGCGAACCGGCCTGGCCCGCGCCCGAATCCCGGTCAGGGCAGGCGAGGCGTGGCCGGTGCGGCTGAGCACCGACGTTCCTCTCAGCCGCCGCCCGGCTCCGACGCAGGCAGGCAGGCAGGCAGGTGTGGTCCGGCCAGGGTCCCAAGGCGAAAAAGCACCGAGGGCACGCACCACAAGGCAGTCAGGACGCTGTCGGCGGCCACCTCGCTGTGGCTGTGGAGGGAATGGAATGGGCAGGCAGGCCGTTGGGTCTGGCGGGAAGGACAGGATGTTGGAAAGAGGGAGAGCTGCTGCTGGCGGAAGTGGAAGAAAGGCTGTGAGAACGAGTCCGCTGTTCACCAGGCAGAAGTCGGAGGGCGGGCGAGGCGTGGAGGGCTTTCCACACGCGGCCGTTCTGCGTGTGGCGGTGGGGGCGGGGTGGGGCGGGGGAGAGGCCGTGGGTGGGAGGGGCGAAGGCAGGCAGGCAGGCAGGCAGGCAGGAAGACCAGCAGCAGCAGCCGCCAGCAGGTGAGGAAAGATGTGCTGCGAAGGACTGAAGGGCTTCCTGGTGTGGGTGCAGGTAGGAGGGGGCGTAGGAGCTGGCGGGGAGGGCGTTTTTCCGGAAAGCCCGTGGCCGGAGGGTTCGTAGCGGGCCGTTTCTGCCAGGCCCGCGGCCGTGGCTGAGAAGGTCCCGCGTCTGAGAGGCGTGGATGTCCGGGCCGCAGTTTGGAGAGGCGGCAAGAGCGCAAGGCGCGAACGGACTGGAAGGCAGTAAAGCGCTGCCATAGGGCCGGGTGCGTTTGTCGGGCGGGCCAAAAGGCTGGCTTGTCAGGAGTGGGATTCGAACCCACGCCTCCAGGGGAGACTGCGACCTGAACGCAGCGCCTTAGACCGCTCGGCCATCCTGACGGCGGGCCTGGGCGTGCGCGTGGCCGCTCGGCTGGCTGGGACCCGACGCGACGCGCAGCCCGGTGCCCTTGGCGGGACGCGGTGCTCCGCGCCAGGCGCGCGGCCGTGTGGGGGAGCGACGGAGCGGGCGCGCGGCGGCCGACGGGGAGCAAGGCCAGACGACGCGCCTGGCTCCGCCGCGGTGGCGTCCTCGCCCAGCCCTGGCCCCGGACGGAGCCGGGCCGCGTCTTGCCAGCCCCTGCCGCCGGCCCCCACCCGCGCCTCCCCTCGCCGGCCATGGCCAGGCGCGCGCCCACCCCCTCCTCGCAGCCTTGCTTTCGGTCTCGGGCCCCCTCCTCCCGGCGCGATCCCCTCGTCGGAGGCAATAGGCAGCGCGCACTCGGAGCTTTCAGCGCCACTCGGGTCCGGGTCCCTGTCGGGTCGGGGGCTGCTGCTTTGGAGGACGCGGTTGGTGTGGCGTTGGGTCGCCTCGGGCACGTGCCGGGCGCCCGTGGTGGGCAGGGGGCCGGAGGGCAGGGGGAGGCGTCGGCAGTCAGCCCGAGAGCGTCCGGGCGCGGGGGCGGTGGCCGCCGTCCTCGTTAGTATAGTGGTGAGTATCCCCGCCTGTCACGCGGGAGACCGGGGTTCGATTCCCCGACGGGGAGGCAACACGCCCCCTTTTGGTGGCTGGCGCCGCTCTCCGTCCCGCCGCCTATCTCCCAAGGACCCTGCTTGTCCGCCCTGTGCCCTCCGTCCTCCAGCGAGGCGCAGGGCCCCAGCGCGTGCCCAGCCTGCCCACCCTCGACCCCCTCCAGCCCTTCCTCGTCGCCGGGCACTCAGTCGCCACGGCCGAGCGACGGCCTCCTCTGGACACCACAAGCTCTCGATGACGTTGCGGCCCGCCCAAAGTGGCTGTCTCCGTGGGCTCCTTGCGTCGCGACGCAAGGCTGCGCAGCTATGCACAGCTGCATAGGTGCCCAGCTGCCGGGACGGGTGGGAGGCGGATGAGTGCCGTCCCCTGTCGGTGCGGGAAGTGGCCTGGCCAGGCGCCGGGTGGAGAAGGGCTTTGGCGAGCCGGGGTGCTGGAAGATGCGTGCGCCGGGGGCGGGGGCGGGCCGCGGCGTGGAGCCGAGGGACCTGGAGCAGCAAGGCAGCGAGAGCGCCACCCTGAGGCGATCGGGCGGGTGGTCTAGGGCAGCTTCGTGGGGCTGGCGCGGGTGGGGCGCCGGGGGGCCTTGGTGGCGTCTGTGACGTCACAGAGCTGCCGGCCGGCGTGGCGTCGGGGCAGGGCTGCTCCAAGCGGCGGCGGCGGCGGCGGCGGCGGCTAAGGAGGAGGAGGACGACGAGGAAGAGAAAGGGGAGCAGGAGGAGGAAGAGAAGGAGGAGGAGTCGGAAGAGAAGGAGTCGGAGGAGGAGGAGGAGGAGGAGGAGGGGGAGGAGGAAGCGGCGGCGAGAGTGCGCTCGGGCGAGCCCGGTGCCGGCGTCTCGGGGCGGCCCGGGCTGTGCAGCGTTGGTGGTATAGTGGTGAGCATAGCTGCCTTCCAAGCAGTTGACCCGGGTTCGATTCCCGGCCAACGCAGCGGGCTGACCTTTTGCCGCGCTCCGCGGGCGGCCGGCCGGCCGGCCGGCCGGGGGCCTGTGAGGGAGAGCTGGGAGCAGGGAGCTCGGCGGCCCTAGCGGCTCTTCTTGTGTGTACGAGAAGCAGGCGCGCAGTGTTCTGAGGGTGCTGCAAGCAGGAAGGACGGGAGGACACGTGGATTGCCAGGGGCGGCGCGTGGCTGGACTTGGAAAGGCCGGGTCTTGGCGCCAAGGTGGCGCCGAGCGGCTGCTATGGGTCGAGCAGGAGCAGTGGTAGGGCCCGACGCTCCCTGGTGGTCTAGTGGTTAGGATTCGGCGCTCTCACCGCCGCGGCCCGGGTTCGATTCCCGGTCAGGGAAGCCTTTCTTCTTCCTCTCTACCTCACACCGTCCACATCCCGCTTTTAGGCCACGCTTGCTCCGCGGCCTCGGCGTCGCGCCCTGCCCGACAACAGCCGCCCGGTGCCCTGCACCTGCAGCCCAAGCCCTGCCAGGCAACGTCCACCCTCCCTTCCCGGCCACACCTTTTGGCCGCACTGGCGCGCGCCCACTCGAGGCCTTCGACGTCCCGTGTCTTCGTTTTCACACGCTTGCCTCAGCCCCAAACACGAATGGCCGGGGCGGCGCCTCTCCCCGCCGAGGCTGTGTCCACGAGCAAACGCCCCCGCCGGTGTTTGGACTCTCCAGCAGCACTGCTTCTCCCCCACGGCGACAGCGGCGGCGGCACCGACGGCGCTGTCACACGCGGTGCCTTCTGACAGCGCCGGATCCCCTGTGGAAAGGAGCACCGGTGCGCAGACGGGTGCTTCGCAACACCGCAGCAGGTTTCCTGAACGCCCTTGCCGGTGCCTTGGGGGTGGCTGACAGTGTGGGATGAAGGTCTTTGTGGCCGTGGTCGGTGGCCACCCCACGCGGGCTAGGGAACGGAGCAGAACGAGCCCATGGAGAGAGGGCGGCGGTGGGCCGCGTGCTGGGAGGTGCGAGGAAGGACCTGGGGTGTCTGGCTGGAGCGCGGGCAGGAGCGGGAGGTGTTGGGCTGGCGGGGACCTGGCCCGGGAGAGCGGCTGGCCGCTCAGGCAGGGGCTCAGCAGAAGCTTGGTGCGGTGGTGGTACCCGGCCGGGCACGTGTTTGCGGGTGGGTCAGATCAGGGGGCGGAGTGGGCCTGGAGTAGGGTGAGTCTGAGGAGCGCTGGCAGAAGTGAGACTTCCGGGCAGGACATGTGACAGGCGGGCCTGGGATACAAGGGGCAGGTGGCGGGGAGAGGGGTCAGGGCCTGCAGGCTGGGGGGAAGGGCGGGGTGTGTGAACGGGCTGTGGGGCGTGGAAGATGGTGGGAGAGGACCCCTTCGCGGTGGGGTGGCGGGTGAGCGCCCCAGACTGGTGTGCTGTGCGGCAAGGTGGTCAGGCCAAGCAATGGGTTGTTACTGGGGGCGGTGGGTAGGAGGCGGGCAAGAGAACAACAGAAACGGAGTGCACCACAGGGGCTAGGTGGGGGTCCGAATCGGGTGGGGGCATTCTACTGCCCCAGAGACACACATCACCTCTCATCGGGAGAAACCATCCAGCCTCAGGTGTGTGTGGCGGCGGGGGTGGGGGGAGGAGGGGTTGAGGTTGAAAGAGGCCAAGGGAGAAGTCCCGTCTGATCCAGCAATCCCACTCCTGGGTACGTACCCGGAAATGGCGAAACAAGAGTTCAGAAAGGCCCAGGCACCTCCATGTTCACAGCGGCACTATTTGCACTAGCCAAGACACGGAAAAAAACCCAAGTGCCCGTCAACGGGTGGCCAGTACAAGAAGAGGTCGTATCTATGTAGTACGAGCTATCACTCAGCCATCAATAAAAAAGAATGAACTATTGCCATTTGCTGCCACAAGACTGCTCCCCGAGAATATTACGCTTCGTGAAGTATGTCCGACAGAGAAACACAAAGATACGTGGAATCTCAAAAGTACTACCACTGAATCTATGTGCGAAACAGAAACAGGCTCACAGACCTGGAAAACACAGTGATGGTTACCCGAGGGAAAAAGGAGGGGTGGAGGGATAAATTAGGAGCTCGATGAACCGATACACAGTACTTCATATAAAGGAGATAAGCAACAAGGATTTACAGAATAACACAGGGAATGATATTCAATATCCTGCAATAACCTATACTGGAAATCAATCTGAAACAATATTAGACATGGAAAACAGTATCCCCTTTGCTGTACACCTGAAACTAACTCCATGTGGTTACTCAACTCTTCTTCCTAAACCACAAGTACTAGTCCTTAAAAGTAAGTAAGTAAATAAATAAATATATAAATAAATAAATAGGAGAAACTGAGCCATCAGATGATCCAGCAATCGCCGTCGTGGGTACACAGCCGCCAAAGAGAAAAACTGTTGTTTGGAGAGATCCACGCACCCCCGTGTTTGTAGCTGCGCTACGTGCCACAGCCAAGACACAGAAAAAGCCCATGTGCCCATCAGCAGTCGGCTGACAGAAAAGGATGTGGTATATATGTACTGGGGAGTATTACTCAGCCATTTCAGAAAATGAAATATTGCCATTTGCCACACTAAGGATGGTCCTAGAGATTATTACACTTGGTGAAGTAAGTCTGACAGAGAAGCACAAAGATACGTGGAATCTAAAACGTAATAGAAAAGAATGTATGTGCAAAAGAGAAACAGACTCCCAGACAGAGAAAACACACTGATGGTTACCCGAGGAGAAAGGCAGGGGTGGAGACATAAATTAGGAGCTGCGATGAACAGATACACCGTACTTCATATAAAAGACATAAGCAGGGGGCTTCCCTGGTGGCGCAGTGGTTGAGAGTCCGCCTGCCGATGCAGGGGACACGGGTTCGTGCCCCGGTCCGGGAAGATCCCACATGCCGCGGAGCGGCTGGGCCCGTGAGCCATGGCCGCTGAGCCTGCGCGTCCGGAGCCTGTGCTCCGCAACGGGAGAGGCCACAGCAGTGAGAGGCCCGCGTACTGCAAAAAAAAAAAAAAAAAAAAAAAAAGACATAAGCAACAAGGATTTCCAGTATAACACAGGGAATGATATTCAATATCGTGTAGTAAGCTATCATGGAAAGCAATCTGAAACGTTATTAGACATGGGAAACAGTATCTGCTTTGCTGTGCAATATTACTTTGCTGTGGAATATTACTCAGCCATACAAAAGAGTGAGATACTGCCATTTGCACCAAGAAGGAGGGACCTAGAGTATATTACACTCAGCGACGTAAGTCAGGCAGAGAAGCACAAAGATACGGGGACTCTAAAGCGTACTACAAACGAACGTATGTGCCAAAGAGAGACAGACACACAGACATAGAAAACACACTGCTCGTTACCCAAGGGGAAAGTGTAGGGCAGGGGAAATTCCGGAGCTGTGATTAACAGAGAGGAAGTACTATACATAAAGCACACAAGCAACAAGGATTTACCGTACAGCACAGGGAACTGTATTCATGTGTCGTGATAACGTATAACGGAAAATAACCTGGAAAAGGACATATAACTGAATCACTTTGCTGTACACCAGAAAGTAACACAATGTTTAAACCAACCATACTGCTACGAAAAGGAGAAGACGACGAAGGGGGAAACAAGAGGGCAACGGGACAGAGGCAAGGGCAGGATCCTTGACAACGTAGGATTTGGAAAGGATCGGGGGGAAAAGTGGCGAGATAGGAGGGGGGAGGGGGGTGTTTGTGGGAATAGGCAGGAGGCTGAGGTGGTGGTGCTGGGGGTGCTGTCCCGAGGGCTGATGCTGTTGGTGGGAGCAGAGGTTCAGGGGAGGGGTTGGTGTTTGTCGTGCTGATGGCGCTGGTGGCAGTAGCGGTGGAGGAGCGGGCCGGTGTTGGAAACGTGTTTCTGTTGAGGGTCAAAACGTGAATCTAGAGTGTAGTCTGCGATGATAGTGTGGACTTCTTTGGAACTCCTCGTGCAAGTGAGCGCTTTTGGGACTCTCTAGGAAACTGGGATGTATCGCTCCCAGAGGTGGCGACTTGCTTGCTGCTGGTTGTGCAAAGATAGTATAATTTTCGGAGTGGGGGCAGAGTGAGGCAGAGAGCTTGGACACGTGGCGAAAGGTGAAGAGGTTGGGCTGTGCGGGTGCCAGCGTGGGGTGTTCCTTACGGTGACAAGCGGGACACAAGCGGGGTCGGGGTCAGGAAGAGAACAAGGACAAGGAAGGGGTCTGGGCGAAAGAGTGGCTGAGCCCGCGAGGTGTCAGGTCCTGGAGGCCTGGCTCCCGGGTGTGTGTGGGGTGGGGGCGTCTGCGTGGGAAGGACAGGGGCCGGGAAGGTACGGTGGTGAGCGAGCTGTTGCAGGACCGGTGCCTTGAGTGTGGCAGCTGGGAAACCCAGCTCCGCTTTGGGGCTGCGGGCACCAAAAGGGGACGCTGCGTCTGCATGGGCCGGGAATCGAACCCGGGCCTCCCGCGTGGCAGGCGAGAATTCTACCACTGAACCACCCATGCACCGATGGCCGCCGGCGCCCGCCGCTGCCCCAGCGGCGCCCAACGCTGCCCCAGCGGCGCTCGCCGCCAACCGCCGGACCCTGGTCACTGCTCGCCGCGTGGGCATGGGCTCCATTTGAGCAGGAGGCCGACGGGCCACCTGAATGAGAGGCTCCGGGCACTCTGGCGACCCCAGGGCGCGAGGCGGTCGGAAGCACCGAAGGATGGAGGGACGCAGGCGGGCTCGGCCCGTCCTGCGCTTTCTCTGCCGTCCACGGGCTCGGCCCGTCCTGCGCTTTCTCTGCCGTCCACGGAGCCGATTGACTGTCGGTGTCGCCAGGCGAAGCCAGGAGGCGAACCGGCCTGGCCCGCGCCCGAATCCCGGTCAGGGCAGGCGAGGCGTGGCCGGTGCGGCTGAGCACCGACGTTCCTCTCAGCCGCCGCCCGGCTCCGACGCAGGCAGGCAGGCAGGCAGGTGTGGTCCGGCCAGGGTCCCAAGGCGAAAAAGCACCGAGGGCACGCACCACAAGGCAGTCAGGACGCTGTCGGCGGCCACCTCGCTGTGGCTGTGGAGGGAATGGAATGGGCAGGCAGGCCGTTGGGTCTGGCGGGAAGGACAGGATGTTGGAAAGAGGGAGAGCTGCTGCTGGCGGAAGTGGAAGAAAGGCTGTGAGAACGAGTCCGCTGTTCACCAGGCAGAAGTCGGAGGGCGGGCGAGGCGTGGAGGGCTTTCCACACGCGGCCGTTCTGCGTGTGGCGGTGGGGGCGGGGTGGGGCGGGGGAGAGGCCGTGGGTGGGAGGGGCGAAGGCAGGCAGGCAGGCAGGCAGGCAGGAAGACCAGCAGCAGCAGCCGCCAGCAGGTGAGGAAAGATGTGCTGCGAAGGACTGAAGGGCTTCCTGGTGTGGGTGCAGGTAGGAGGGGGCGTAGGAGCTGGCGGGGAGGGCGTTTTTCCGGAAAGCCCGTGGCCGGAGGGTTCGTAGCGGGCCGTTTCTGCCAGGCCCGCGGCCGTGGCTGAGAAGGTCCCGCGTCTGAGAGGCGTGGATGTCCGGGCCGCAGTTTGGAGAGGCGGCAAGAGCGCAAGGCGCGAACGGACTGGAAGGCAGTAAAGCGCTGCCATAGGGCCGGGTGCGTTTGTCGGGCGGGCCAAAAGGCTGGCTTGTCAGGAGTGGGATTCGAACCCACGCCTCCAGGGGAGACTGCGACCTGAACGCAGCGCCTTAGACCGCTCGGCCATCCTGACGGCGGGCCTGGGCGTGCGCGTGGCCGCTCGGCTGGCTGGGACCCGACGCGACGCGCAGCCCGGTGCCCTTGGCGGGACGCGGTGCTCCGCGCCAGGCGCGCGGCCGTGTGGGGGAGCGACGGAGCGGGCGCGCGGCGGCCGACGGGGAGCAAGGCCAGACGACGCGCCTGGCTCCGCCGCGGTGGCGTCCTCGCCCAGCCCTGGCCCCGGACGGAGCCGGGCCGCGTCTTGCCAGCCCCTGCCGCCGGCCCCCACCCGCGCCTCCCCTCGCCGGCCATGGCCAGGCGCGCGCCCACCCCCTCCTCGCAGCCTTGCTTTCGGTCTCGGGCCCCCTCCTCCCGGCGCGATCCCCTCGTCGGAGGCAATAGGCAGCGCGCACTCGGAGCTTTCAGCGCCACTCGGGTCCGGGTCCCTGTCGGGTCGGGGGCTGCTGCTTTGGAGGACGCGGTTGGTGTGGCGTTGGGTCGCCTCGGGCACGTGCCGGGCGCCCGTGGTGGGCAGGGGGCCGGAGGGCAGGGGGAGGCGTCGGCAGTCAGCCCGAGAGCGTCCGGGCGCGGGGGCGGTGGCCGCCGTCCTCGTTAGTATAGTGGTGAGTATCCCCGCCTGTCACGCGGGAGACCGGGGTTCGATTCCCCGACGGGGAGGCAACACGCCCCCTTTTGGTGGCTGGCGCCGCTCTCCGTCCCGCCGCCTATCTCCCAAGGACCCTGCTTGTCCGCCCTGTGCCCTCCGTCCTCCAGCGAGGCGCAGGGCCCCAGCGCGTGCCCAGCCTGCCCACCCTCGACCCCCTCCAGCCCTTCCTCGTCGCCGGGCACTCAGTCGCCACGGCCGAGCGACGGCCTCCTCTGGACACCACAAGCTCTCGATGACGTTGCGGCCCGCCCAAAGTGGCTGTCTCCGTGGGCTCCTTGCGTCGCGACGCAAGGCTGCGCAGCTATGCACAGCTGCATAGGTGCCCAGCTGCCGGGACGGGTGGGAGGCGGATGAGTGCCGTCCCCTGTCGGTGCGGGAAGTGGCCTGGCCAGGCGCCGGGTGGAGAAGGGCTTTGGCGAGCCGGGGTGCTGGAAGATGCGTGCGCCGGGGGCGGGGGCGGGCCGCGGCGTGGAGCCGAGGGACCTGGAGCAGCAAGGCAGCGAGAGCGCCACCCTGAGGCGATCGGGCGGGTGGTCTAGGGCAGCTTCGTGGGGCTGGCGCGGGTGGGGCGCCGGGGGGCCTTGGTGGCGTCTGTGACGTCACAGAGCTGCCGGCCGGCGTGGCGTCGGGGCAGGGCTGCTCCAAGCGGCGGCGGCGGCGGCGGCGGCGGCTAAGGAGGAGGAGGACGACGAGGAAGAGAAAGGGGAGCAGGAGGAGGAAGAGAAGGAGGAGGAGTCGGAAGAGAAGGAGTCGGAGGAGGAGGAGGAGGAGGAGGAGGGGGAGGAGGAAGCGGCGGCGAGAGTGCGCTCGGGCGAGCCCGGTGCCGGCGTCTCGGGGCGGCCCGGGCTGTGCAGCGTTGGTGGTATAGTGGTGAGCATAGCTGCCTTCCAAGCAGTTGACCCGGGTTCGATTCCCGGCCAACGCAGCGGGCTGACCTTTTGCCGCGCTCCGCGGGCGGCCGGCCGGCCGGCCGGCCGGGGGCCTGTGAGGGAGAGCTGGGAGCAGGGAGCTCGGCGGCCCTAGCGGCTCTTCTTGTGTGTACGAGAAGCAGGCGCGCAGTGTTCTGAGGGTGCTGCAAGCAGGAAGGACGGGAGGACACGTGGATTGCCAGGGGCGGCGCGTGGCTGGACTTGGAAAGGCCGGGTCTTGGCGCCAAGGTGGCGCCGAGCGGCTGCTATGGGTCGAGCAGGAGCAGTGGTAGGGCCCGACGCTCCCTGGTGGTCTAGTGGTTAGGATTCGGCGCTCTCACCGCCGCGGCCCGGGTTCGATTCCCGGTCAGGGAAGCCTTTCTTCTTCCTCTCTACCTCACACCGTCCACATCCCGCTTTTAGGCCACGCTTGCTCCGCGGCCTCGGCGTCGCGCCCTGCCCGACAACAGCCGCCCGGTGCCCTGCACCTGCAGCCCAAGCCCTGCCAGGCAACGTCCACCCTCCCTTCCCGGCCACACCTTTTGGCCGCACTGGCGCGCGCCCACTCGAGGCCTTCGACGTCCCGTGTCTTCGTTTTCACACGCTTGCCTCAGCCCCAAACACGAATGGCCGGGGCGGCGCCTCTCCCCGCCGAGGCTGTGTCCACGAGCAAACGCCCCCGCCGGTGTTTGGACTCTCCAGCAGCACTGCTTCTCCCCCACGGCGACAGCGGCGGCGGCACCGACGGCGCTGTCACACGCGGTGCCTTCTGACAGCGCCGGATCCCCTGTGGAAAGGAGCACCGGTGCGCAGACGGGTGCTTCGCAACACCGCAGCAGGTTTCCTGAACGCCCTTGCCGGTGCCTTGGGGGTGGCTGACAGTGTGGGATGAAGGTCTTTGTGGCCGTGGTCGGTGGCCACCCCACGCGGGCTAGGGAACGGAGCAGAACGAGCCCATGGAGAGAGGGCGGCGGTGGGCCGCGTGCTGGGAGGTGCGAGGAAGGACCTGGGGTGTCTGGCTGGAGCGCGGGCAGGAGCGGGAGGTGTTGGGCTGGCGGGGACCTGGCCCGGGAGAGCGGCTGGCCGCTCAGGCAGGGGCTCAGCAGAAGCTTGGTGCGGTGGTGGTACCCGGCCGGGCACGTGTTTGCGGGTGGGTCAGATCAGGGGGCGGAGTGGGCCTGGAGTAGGGTGAGTCTGAGGAGCGCTGGCAGAAGTGAGACTTCCGGGCAGGACATGTGACAGGCGGGCCTGGGATACAAGGGGCAGGTGGCGGGGAGAGGGGTCAGGGCCTGCAGGCTGGGGGGAAGGGCGGGGTGTGTGAACGGGCTGTGGGGCGTGGAAGATGGTGGGAGAGGACCCCTTCGCGGTGGGGTGGCGGGTGAGCGCCCCAGACTGGTGTGCTGTGCGGCAAGGTGGTCAGGCCAAGCAATGGGTTGTTACTGGGGGCGGTGGGTAGGAGGCGGGCAAGAGAACAACAGAAACGGAGTGCACCACAGGGGCTAGGTGGGGGTCCGAATCGGGTGGGGGCATTCTACTGCCCCAGAGACACACATCACCTCTCATCGGGAGAAACCATCCAGCCTCAGGTGTGTGTGGCGGCGGGGGTGGGGGGAGGAGGGGTTGAGGTTGAAAGAGGCCAAGGGAGAAGTCCCGTCTGATCCAGCAATCCCACTCCTGGGTACGTACCCGGAAATGGCGAAACAAGAGTTCAGAAAGGCCCAGGCACCTCCATGTTCACAGCGGCACTATTTGCACTAGCCAAGACACGGAAAAAAACCCAAGTGCCCGTCAACGGGTGGCCAGTACAAGAAGAGGTCGTATCTATGTAGTACGAGCTATCACTCAGCCATCAATAAAAAAGAATGAACTATTGCCATTTGCTGCCACAAGACTGCTCCCCGAGAATATTACGCTTCGTGAAGTATGTCCGACAGAGAAACACAAAGATACGTGGAATCTCAAAAGTACTACCACTGAATCTATGTGCGAAACAGAAACAGGCTCACAGACCTGGAAAACACAGTGATGGTTACCCGAGGGAAAAAGGAGGGGTGGAGGGATAAATTAGGAGCTCGATGAACCGATACACAGTACTTCATATAAAGGAGATAAGCAACAAGGATTTACAGAATAACACAGGGAATGATATTCAATATCCTGCAATAACCTATACTGGAAATCAATCTGAAACAATATTAGACATGGAAAACAGTATCCCCTTTGCTGTACACCTGAAACTAACTCCATGTGGTTACTCAACTCTTCTTCCTAAACCACAAGTACTAGTCCTTAAAAGTAAGTAAGTAAATAAATAAATATATAAATAAATAAATAGGAGAAACTGAGCCATCAGATGATCCAGCAATCGCCGTCGTGGGTACACAGCCGCCAAAGAGAAAAACTGTTGTTTGGAGAGATCCACGCACCCCCGTGTTTGTAGCTGCGCTACGTGCCACAGCCAAGACACAGAAAAAGCCCATGTGCCCATCAGCAGTCGGCTGACAGAAAAGGATGTGGTATATATGTACTGGGGAGTATTACTCAGCCATTTCAGAAAATGAAATATTGCCATTTGCCACACTAAGGATGGTCCTAGAGATTATTACACTTGGTGAAGTAAGTCTGACAGAGAAGCACAAAGATACGTGGAATCTAAAACGTAATAGAAAAGAATGTATGTGCAAAAGAGAAACAGACTCCCAGACAGAGAAAACACACTGATGGTTACCCGAGGAGAAAGGCAGGGGTGGAGACATAAATTAGGAGCTGCGATGAACAGATACACCGTACTTCATATAAAAGACATAAGCAGGGGGCTTCCCTGGTGGCGCAGTGGTTGAGAGTCCGCCTGCCGATGCAGGGGACACGGGTTCGTGCCCCGGTCCGGGAAGATCCCACATGCCGCGGAGCGGCTGGGCCCGTGAGCCATGGCCGCTGAGCCTGCGCGTCCGGAGCCTGTGCTCCGCAACGGGAGAGGCCACAGCAGTGAGAGGCCCGCGTACTGCAAAAAAAAAAAAAAAAAAAAAAAAAGACATAAGCAACAAGGATTTCCAGTATAACACAGGGAATGATATTCAATATCGTGTAGTAAGCTATCATGGAAAGCAATCTGAAACGTTATTAGACATGGGAAACAGTATCTGCTTTGCTGTGCAATATTACTTTGCTGTGGAATATTACTCAGCCATACAAAAGAGTGAGATACTGCCATTTGCACCAAGAAGGAGGGACCTAGAGTATATTACACTCAGCGACGTAAGTCAGGCAGAGAAGCACAAAGATACGGGGACTCTAAAGCGTACTACAAACGAACGTATGTGCCAAAGAGAGACAGACACACAGACATAGAAAACACACTGCTCGTTACCCAAGGGGAAAGTGTAGGGCAGGGGAAATTCCGGAGCTGTGATTAACAGAGAGGAAGTACTATACATAAAGCACACAAGCAACAAGGATTTACCGTACAGCACAGGGAACTGTATTCATGTGTCGTGATAACGTATAACGGAAAATAACCTGGAAAAGGACATATAACTGAATCACTTTGCTGTACACCAGAAAGTAACACAATGTTTAAACCAACCATACTGCTACGAAAAGGAGAAGACGACGAAGGGGGAAACAAGAGGGCAACGGGACAGAGGCAAGGGCAGGATCCTTGACAACGTAGGATTTGGAAAGGATCGGGGGGAAAAGTGGCGAGATAGGAGGGGGGAGGGGGGTGTTTGTGGGAATAGGCAGGAGGCTGAGGTGGTGGTGCTGGGGGTGCTGTCCCGAGGGCTGATGCTGTTGGTGGGAGCAGAGGTTCAGGGGAGGGGTTGGTGTTTGTCGTGCTGATGGCGCTGGTGGCAGTAGCGGTGGAGGAGCGGGCCGGTGTTGGAAACGTGTTTCTGTTGAGGGTCAAAACGTGAATCTAGAGTGTAGTCTGCGATGATAGTGTGGACTTCTTTGGAACTCCTCGTGCAAGTGAGCGCTTTTGGGACTCTCTAGGAAACTGGGATGTATCGCTCCCAGAGGTGGCGACTTGCTTGCTGCTGGTTGTGCAAAGATAGTATAATTTTCGGAGTGGGGGCAGAGTGAGGCAGAGAGCTTGGACACGTGGCGAAAGGTGAAGAGGTTGGGCTGTGCGGGTGCCAGCGTGGGGTGTTCCTTACGGTGACAAGCGGGACACAAGCGGGGTCGGGGTCAGGAAGAGAACAAGGACAAGGAAGGGGTCTGGGCGAAAGAGTGGCTGAGCCCGCGAGGTGTCAGGTCCTGGAGGCCTGGCTCCCGGGTGTGTGTGGGGTGGGGGCGTCTGCGTGGGAAGGACAGGGGCCGGGAAGGTACGGTGGTGAGCGAGCTGTTGCAGGACCGGTGCCTTGAGTGTGGCAGCTGGGAAACCCAGCTCCGCTTTGGGGCTGCGGGCACCAAAAGGGGACGCTGCGTCTGCATGGGCCGGGAATCGAACCCGGGCCTCCCGCGTGGCAGGCGAGAATTCTACCACTGAACCACCCATGCACCGATGGCCGCCGGCGCCCAACGCTGCCCCAGCGGCGCCCAACGCTGCCCCAGCGGCGCTCGCCGCCAACCGCCGGACCCTGGTCACTGCTCGCCGCGTGGGCATGGGCTCCATTTGAGCAGGAGGCCGACGGGCCACCTGAATGAGAGGCTCCGGGCACTCTGGCGACCCCAGGGCGCGAGGCGGTCGGAAGCACCGAAGGATGGAGGGACGCAGGCGGGCTCGGCCCGTCCTGCGCTTTCTCTGCCGTCCACGGGCTCGGCCCGTCCTGCGCTTTCTCTGCCGTCCACGGAGCCGATTGACTGTCGGTGTCGCCAGGCGAAGCCAGGAGGCGAACCGGCCTGGCCCGCGCCCGAATCCCGGTCAGGGCAGGCGAGGCGTGGCCGGTGCGGCTGAGCACCGACGTTCCTCTCAGCCGCCGCCCGGCTCCGACGCAGGCAGGCAGGCAGGCAGGTGTGGTCCGGCCAGGGTCCCAAGGCGAAAAAGCACCGAGGGCACGCACCACAAGGCAGTCAGGACGCTGTCGGCGGCCACCTCGCTGTGGCTGTGGAGGGAATGGAATGGGCAGGCAGGCCGTTGGGTCTGGCGGGAAGGACAGGATGTTGGAAAGAGGGAGAGCTGCTGCTGGCGGAAGTGGAAGAAAGGCTGTGAGAACGAGTCCGCTGTTCACCAGGCAGAAGTCGGAGGGCGGGCGAGGCGTGGAGGGCTTTCCACACGCGGCCGTTCTGCGTGTGGCGGTGGGGGCGGGGTGGGGCGGGGGAGAGGCCGTGGGTGGGAGGGGCGAAGGCAGGCAGGCAGGCAGGCAGGCAGGAAGACCAGCAGCAGCAGCCGCCAGCAGGTGAGGAAAGATGTGCTGCGAAGGACTGAAGGGCTTCCTGGTGTGGGTGCAGGTAGGAGGGGGCGTAGGAGCTGGCGGGGAGGGCGTTTTTCCGGAAAGCCCGTGGCCGGAGGGTTCGTAGCGGGCCGTTTCTGCCAGGCCCGCGGCCGTGGCTGAGAAGGTCCCGCGTCTGAGAGGCGTGGATGTCCGGGCCGCAGTTTGGAGAGGCGGCAAGAGCGCAAGGCGCGAACGGACTGGAAGGCAGTAAAGCGCTGCCATAGGGCCGGGTGCGTTTGTCGGGCGGGCCAAAAGGCTGGCTTGTCAGGAGTGGGATTCGAACCCACGCCTCCAGGGGAGACTGCGACCTGAACGCAGCGCCTTAGACCGCTCGGCCATCCTGACGGCGGGCCTGGGCGTGCGCGTGGCCGCTCGGCTGGCTGGGACCCGACGCGACGCGCAGCCCGGTGCCCTTGGCGGGACGCGGTGCTCCGCGCCAGGCGCGCGGCCGTGTGGGGGAGCGACGGAGCGGGCGCGCGGCGGCCGACGGGGAGCAAGGCCAGACGACGCGCCTGGCTCCGCCGCGGTGGCGTCCTCGCCCAGCCCTGGCCCCGGACGGAGCCGGGCCGCGTCTTGCCAGCCCCTGCCGCCGGCCCCCACCCGCGCCTCCCCTCGCCGGCCATGGCCAGGCGCGCGCCCACCCCCTCCTCGCAGCCTTGCTTTCGGTCTCGGGCCCCCTCCTCCCGGCGCGATCCCCTCGTCGGAGGCAATAGGCAGCGCGCACTCGGAGCTTTCAGCGCCACTCGGGTCCGGGTCCCTGTCGGGTCGGGGGCTGCTGCTTTGGAGGACGCGGTTGGTGTGGCGTTGGGTCGGCTCGGGCACGTGCCGGGCGCCCGTGGTGGGCAGGGGGCCGGAGGGCAGGGGGAGGCGTCGGCAGTCAGCCCGAGAGCGTCCGGGCGCGGGGGCGGTGGCCGCCGTCCTCGTTAGTATAGTGGTGAGTATCCCCGCCTGTCACGCGGGAGACCGGGGTTCGATTCCCCGACGGGGAGGCAACACGCCCCCTTTTGGTGGCTGGCGCCGCTCTCTGTCCCGCCGCCTATCTCCCAAGGACCCTGCTTGTCCGCCCTGTGCCCTCCGTCCTCCAGCGAGGCGCAGGGCCCCAGCGCGTGCCCAGCCTGCCCACCCTCGACCCCCTCCAGCCCTTCCTCGTCGCCGGGCACTCAGTCGCCACGGCCGAGCGACGGCCTCCTCTGGACACCACAAGCTCTCGATGACGTTGCGGCCCGCCCAAAGTGGCTGTCTCCGTGGGCTCCTTGCGTCGCGACGCAAGGCTGCGCAGCTATGCACAGCTGCATAGGTGCCCAGCTGCCGGGACGGGTGGGAGGCGGATGAGTGCCGTCCCCTGTCGGTGCGGGAAGTGGCCTGGCCAGGCGCCGGGTGGAGAAGGGCTTTGGCGAGCCGGGGTGCTGGAAGATGCGTGCGCCGGGGGCGGGGGCGGGCCGCGGCGTGGAGCCGAGGGACCTGGAGCAGCAAGGCAGCGAGAGCGCCACCCTGAGGCGATCGGGCGGGTGGTCTAGGGCAGCTTCGTGGGGCTGGCGCGGGTGGGGCGCCGGGGGGCCTTGGTGGCGTCTGTGACGTCACAGAGCTGCCGGCCGGCGTGGCGTCGGGGCAGGGCTGCTCCAAGCGGCGGCGGCGGCGGCGGCGGCGGCTAAGGAGGAGGAGGACGACGAGGAAGAGAAAGGGGAGCAGGAGGAGGAAGAGAAGGAGGAGGAGTCGGAAGAGAAGGAGTCGGAGGAGGAGGAGGAGGAGGAGGAGGGGGAGGAGGAAGCGGCGGCGAGAGTGCGCTCGGGCGAGCCCGGTGCCGGCGTCTCGGGGCGGCCCGGGCTGTGCAGCGTTGGTGGTATAGTGGTGAGCATAGCTGCCTTCCAAGCAGTTGACCCGGGTTCGATTCCCGGCCAACGCAGCGGGCTGACCTTTTGCCGCGCTCCGCGGGCGGCCGGCCGGCCGGCCGGCCGGGGGCCTGTGAGGGAGAGCTGGGAGCAGGGAGCTCGGCGGCCCTAGCGGCTCTTCTTGTGTGTGCGAGAAGCAGGCGCGCTGTGTTCTGAGGGTGCTGCAAGCAGGAAGGACGGGAGGACACGTGGATTGCCAGGGGCGGCGCGTGGCCGGACTTGGAAAGGCCGGGTCTTGGCGCCAAGGTGGCGCCGAGCGGCTGCTATGGGTCGAGCAGGAGCAGTGGTAGAGCCCGACGCTCCCTGGTGGTCTAGTGGTTAGGATTCGGCGCTCTCACCGCCGCGGCCCGGGTTCGATTCCCGGTCAGGGAAGCCTTTCTTCTTCCCCTCTACCTCACACCGTCCACATCCCACTTTTAGGCCACGCTTGCTCCGCGGCCTCGGCGTCGCGCCCTGCCCGACAACAGCCGCCCGGTGCCCTGCACCTGCAGCCCAAGCCCTGCCAGGCAACCTCCACCCTCCCTGCCCGGCCACACCTTTTGGCCGCACTGGCGCGCGCCCACTCGAGGCCTTCGACGTCCCGTGTCTTCGTTTTCACACGCTTGCCTCAGCCCCAAACACGAATGGCCGGGGCGGCGCCTCTCCCCGCCGAGGCTGTGTCCACGAGCAAACGCCCCCGCCGGTGTTTGGACTCTCCAGCAGCACTGCTTCTCCCCCACGGCGACAGCGGCGGCGGCACCGACGGCGCTGTCACACGCGGTGCCTTCTGACAGCGCCGGATCCCCTGTGGAAAGGAGCACCGGTGCGCAGACGGGTGCTTCGCAACACCGCAGCAGGTTTCCTGAACGCCCTTGCCGGTGCCTTGGGGGTGGCTGACAGTGTGGGATGAAGGTCTTTGTGGCCGTGGTCGGTGGCCACCCCCACGCGGGCTAGGGAACGGAGCAGAACGAGCCCATGGAGAGAGGGCGGCGGTGGGCCGCGTACTGGGAGGTGCGAGGAAGGACCTGGGGTGTCTGGCTGGAGCGCGGGCAGGAGCGGGAGGTGTTGGGCTGGCGGGGACCTGGCCCGGGAGAGCGGCTGGCCGCTCAGGCAGGGGCTCAGCAGAAGCTTGGTGTGGTGGTGGTACCCGGCCGGGCACGTGTTTGCGGGTGGGTCAGATCAGGGGGCGGAGTGGGCCTGGAGTAGGGTGAGTCTGAGGAGCGCTGGCAGAAGTGAGACTTCCGGGCAGGACATGTGACAGGCGGGCCTGGGATACAAGGGGCAGGTGGCGGGGAGAGGGGTCAGGGCCTGCAGGCTGGGGGGAAGGGCGGGGTGTGTGAACGGGCTGTGGGGCGTGGAAGATGGTGGGAGAGGACCCCTTCGCGGTGGGGTGGCGGGTGAGCGCCCCAGACTGGTGTGCTGTGCGGCAAGGTGGTCAGGCCAAGCAATGGGTTGTTACTGGGGGCGGTGGGTAGGAGGCGGGCAAGAGAACAACAGAAACGGAGTGCACCACAGGGGCTAGGTGGGGGTCCGAATCGGGTGGGGGCATTCTACTGCCCCAGAGACACACATCACCTCTCATCGGGAGAAACCATCCAGCCTCAGGTGTGTGTGGCGGCGGGGGTGGGGGGAGGAGGGGTTGAGGTTGAAAGAGGCCAAGGGAGAAGTCCCGTCTGATCCAGCAATCCCACTCCTGGGTACGTACCCGGAAATGGCGAAACAAGAGTTCAGAAAGGCCCAGGCACCTCCATGTTCACAGCGGCACTATTTGCACTAGCCAAGACACGGAAAAAAACCCAAGTGCCCGTCAACGGGTGGCCAGTACAAGAAGAGGTCGTATCTATGTAGTACGAGCTATCACTCAGCCATCAATAAAAAAGAATGAACTATTGCCATTTGCTGCCACAAGACTGCTCCCCGAGAATATTACGCTTCGTGAAGTATGTCCGACAGAGAAACACAAAGATACGTGGAATCTCAAAAGTACTACCACTGAATCTATGTGCGAAACAGAAACAGGCTCACAGACCTGGAAAACACAGTGATGGTTACCCGAGGGAAAAAGGAGGGGTGGAGGGATAAATTAGGAGCTCGATGAACCGATACACAGTACTTCATATAAAGGAGATAAGCAACAAGGATTTACAGAATAACACAGGGAATGATATTCAATATCCTGCAATAACCTATACTGGAAATCAATCTGAAACAATATTAGACATGGAAAACAGTATCCCCTTTGCTGTACACCTGAAACTAACTCCATGTGGTTACTCAACTCTTCTTCCTAAACCACAAGTACTAGTCCTTAAAAGTAAGTAAGTAAATAAATAAATATATAAATAAATAAATAGGAGAAACTGAGCCATCAGATGATCCAGCAATCGCCGTCGTGGGTACACAGCCGCCAAAGAGAAAAACTGTTGTTTGGAGAGATCCACGCACCCCCGTGTTTGTAGCTGCGCTACGTGCCACAGCCAAGACACAGAAAAAGCCCATGTGCCCATCAGCAGTCGGCTGACAGAAAAGGATGTGGTATATATGTACTGGGGAGTATTACTCAGCCATTTCAGAAAATGAAATATTGCCATTTGCCACACTAAGGATGGTCCTAGAGATTATTACACTTGGTGAAGTAAGTCTGACAGAGAAGCACAAAGATACGTGGAATCTAAAACGTAATAGAAAAGAATGTATGTGCAAAAGAGAAACAGACTCCCAGACAGAGAAAACACACTGATGGTTACCCGAGGAGAAAGGCAGGGGTGGAGACATAAATTAGGAGCTGCGATGAACAGATACACCGTACTTCATATAAAAGACATAAGCAGGGGGCTTCCCTGGTGGCGCAGTGGTTGAGAGTCCGCCTGCCGATGCAGGGGACACGGGTTCGTGCCCCGGTCCGGGAAGATCCCACATGCCGCGGAGCGGCTGGGCCCGTGAGCCATGGCCGCTGAGCCTGCGCGTCCGGAGCCTGTGCTCCGCAACGGGAGAGGCCACAGCAGTGAGAGGCCCGCGTACTGCAAAAAAAAAAAAAAAAAAAAAAAAGACATAAGCAACAAGGATTTCCAGTATAACACAGGGAATGATATTCAATATCGTGTAGTAAGCTATCATGGAAAGCAATCTGAAACGTTATTAGACATGGGAAACAGTATCTGCTTTGCTGTGCAATATTACTTTGCTGTGGAATATTACTCAGCCATACAAAAGAGTGAGATACTGCCATTTGCACCAAGAAGGAGGGACCTAGAGTATATTACACTCAGCGACGTAAGTCAGGCAGAGAAGCACAAAGATACGGGGACTCTAAAGCGTACTACAAACGAACGTATGTGCCAAAGAGAGACAGACACACAGACATAGAAAACACACTGCTCGTTAC
>NW_027136283.1:7500-25000 GCF_039906515.1 Pseudorca crassidens | reverse complement strand
CTGTCAACCTTCCGTGGAATCGCAGGGACGTTGGGGAAAAATGCTTCCGGGTCCGCGGTCCGCGGTCCGCGGTCCCCGGTCCCCGGTCGCCGGTGTCCCCGGTGTCCCCGGTGTCCCCAGGTCCCCAGTCCCCAGTGCCCCGTCCGCGGCCGTCGCTGAGCGGTGAAATGCGCACCAGGAGGATCGGGTTCGTCATCGTGTCCCCGCCGCCCTGCTGCTCCCGATCCCGATCCCGATGCGGCCCGCTCACTCGACTGCCCGTTGTCGGGCGCCACCTGCCGGTCGGTCGCTTTTTATACGGGCCAAAGAGGTCGACCAGATGGCTGGGCCGGCCTAGGTGGGCGGGGCCAACCTCTGAGTGACGGAGGTATTCGAGTGGGAGCAAGGAGGGCAGGGGATTCTAGATCGTGGGCCGGAGGCCAGGGAGGGGGGCGAGGGATGGTAGCCACTCTAGTCTATTTTTGTTCTTTTTTAATGAACGCTTTTAAAATTGATTGATTGATTGATTGATTGATTGATTGATTGATTGATTGATTCACTCACTCACTCACTCACTCACTCCATTCATTCATTCATTCATTCAATTCCGTGCAGTGGAAGGATGGAGACCTAACCTAACCACTAGACCGCCAGGGAAGCCCTTAGCCACGCTAGCCCTCATCCATGTTTTTCAGGATCATTGAGAATCATTCATCTGACGGGATGGACTGGAGAGATCTTGTCCACGCATACAGGAGAGATCCATTGGAGGTTCCAGAACTTGGGTCTCTTGGCAAGGGCGTATCATGTTTAACATGGAAAGGACTATGCCAACGGTGGTCTCAGAATGAATGGAGTGTGCAAAGAGGTAGAAAGAGAGGTTCCCGACTTGGGGGGGGGGTGCGGGGAGGGGGGAAAGCCCCAACCACGTCGCCTCGTCCTCCATCCATCCCGATCAGGGTCACGGGCAGAACACAAGGGGCGGCTTCCCTCACTGGGGGCCCCGAACTTAGAAAACTCTCATCTCTGCAAAAAGACAAGCAGTGCTGGCTGGGGCTGGCACATTCTCTTCTTCTCATGGGACTGATGTTGATCTCCATAGCTCAGAAAACACGTGCGAACACTCAGAAGATACCCAAGCACTGTGTCCTTCCTTTACCTGGCTCCCTGTCGCTCACTCTCCGCCTCTGTCTCTGTCTCTGCCACTCGCTGTCTCTTTCTTTCTCCCGGTCTCTCTCTCTCTCTCTCTCTCTCTCTCTCTCTCTCTCTCTCTCTCTCGCTCTCGCTCTCGCTCTCGCTCTCGCTCTCGCTCTCTTGCTCTCTCTCTCTCTCTCTCTCTCTCTCTCTCTCTCGCGCGCTCTCTCTCTCTCTCTCTCTCTCTCGCGCTCGCTCTCGCTCTCGCGCTCGCTCTCTCGCGCTCGCGCTCGCTCTCGCGCTCTCCCCCACCCCTGCTCTTCCTCCCCCACTTTATCCCTTTCTTCCCGCCTCCTCTCTTTCTTTCTCTCTGTCTCCCTCTCTGTCTGTCTCTCTTCTCTCTCTGTCTCTGTCTCTCTGTCTCTGTCTCTCTCCACCCCCCCCGTCTCTCCCTCCCTGTCCCTCCCTGTCTCTCCCTCCCTGTCTCTCCCTCCCTGTCTCTCCCTCCCTCCCTCCCTCCCTCTCTCTTTTTCCTCTCTCTCCCTCTCCTGGCCTCTCCTCCACTTTCTCCCTTCCTCGTTTTCTGTCTCCCTCTCCCTCACCCATCCCCACTCCCCCCCATCCCCGGTCATGGGGCATCCTCATTTTCCATGAGAACTCATGGATTTGGAAGGGATGTTGGACTGATGTTCGCGTGCTACCGGATCCCACTCCCACAGGGATAGCTGCTGCACTGCCTTTGGCAGGCCATGGTGGGTGGGGGTGGTGTCTCTTCTTCTGTATCGGTAGAAATGATTTGAAGAGGAGGCAGGATGGGCATAGGTCCACTGCCTCACACCAAGGCCCTTTGGGAGCATTTCAGTGAATCGGGACAGAACATGTTTCTCCGTGCGGGGAGGGAACCGGAATAGGGCACCCCGAAATGGACCGCTTTGGCACACAGATGAGTTCGAATTGAAGGCGCTTCAGAAACGACGGGTGGGCGACGAGGACGCTCTGCCGCTCTGCCTCTCCCTCTTCTTCCTGACCTGAAAGGAGGACCAAGATCTTCCTCGAGAAGAAGCTCAAGCTCAGAGCCCGCCCTTTCGAGTGACTCCTGGCTTGGGCTTCTCCTGCGTGGGGGTCACGGTGCACGCGTTCCTCAGCCGTGGGTCGCTCTCTTCTCGAGCTGTCTTTTGGGGACAGGGGCCTCTCAGGCAAGAACTCAGAAGGATCGTCGAGGGAACGTCGTTTTTCCTCTCCCACGACTGATGAATGCAGACAGACACACAGGAATCTCGCCCCCCGCTTCCACCCCCGCCCCCCACCCCCCACCCCAAGTGAGAGGAGTCGCCGGACATCCTTGGGGTCACACACAGCCAGCCTCCGTGGCTCTTCTATGTTGCCAGGCTCCCTGGCCTTCACTGCCCCCGCACACCCCCCGTGAAGTTGCATCATCGTTCATAGTGTAAATGCTGTGAGAAGATAAGCTTTTCAAAATAAAATTCTCCCTGTCTTTCCTTCCCAAGAACACCATGAACACCTACTGTCATGTGCAGTGCTTATGGACCCACCTGGAGCAGAGGACCCTCTCCGACAGACACCCTCCCCACCCCACCCCACCCCACCCCACCCCACCCCCAGGAACTCACTTGCTCCGAGTCATCGAGGAGAGGGTGTCTGGTTCCGTGTCTTAAATGGGTGGGCCAATGACACGTCATCTCCTAGTAAGCCATCGGGTTCACCGGTTCGGGTTCGGGTTCGGTGGCATGAAGTACATTTACGTCCTCCTTGAGTTTGACTTTGAAAGTCTTGGGGCCCTGAGTAGGCCGCCCCCAAACGTGCCTCCGTGGCATAGAGAAGTTTTGGAATTAGACTGACAACACCACGAGAGGGACGCTCTGACTCTCTTTTACTTCTCCCCTCTGAAATCAGGAAGAAAATCTCTCACGTGAAAGGGGAGGGGGGCGGGAGGTGTAGACACCATGACGAACTGAACCGCCCTCATGTCTCATGAAATGTTCACGAATCATCTAAGTAGGACTGCTCCTAACGAATAGAGGGCATAGATGTTAACGAGATAAGAATGTTTAAGGGGAACTCTCCCCCCAATGATTGTTTTCCATAGGCCGACTTCAAGACTTTCCAACATCTCTGGTCATCTCTAGGCTTAGAGGTTGGCTAAGTGCCATTGGCAGGGTGAAATCTCAGCGAGTGTCTACATCACCTCCACATAAGATAAAATACTGAAATGTTCATGGCTCCACAAGTCTAAGGGTCTCCCTGCTTTGGACCTCTTACGGAGGAGAGACTGAGCATGTTTGGTTCCATGCCTAGATAGATCTTGTGCTTTAGGGAAAGAGTGTACTCGGTAGGAGCCTAGACTTCTACAAAGTATTCCATATTCACACTGTTCACTGTGGTTGGCTTCCTTACTTTCACTGACTGACTGAAGAAAAAAAAAAAAAAAAAACAGACAGTGTCCAAGGACGAGGCATTCCAAAGAAGGAACGGAACGTGTGTGGTCCAAGCTACCTGATGTCGCCATCCTCATGGTAGGAAGAGGACTTTTTTGGGGGAGTGGGGAGGCAAAGTAGAAGATATGCAGATAATGTTTGGGGGAAGGAGAAAGAGATTTTAGTCCTAAAGGTGGTCACTTCTCAATGGAAAAGAAAGAAAACGAGGGACAGGCTAAAAATGGGCACAGACGATTGGAAAAGGTGTGTGAAGAAAATGGTCTTTGGAAAGGAATCGGATCCGTGGTCAGGACTGACTGGATAAGATGAGGATGGATTCAAAGACAGAAATGAGTTTTCGTATCAACGTGAAACAAGTGCAAAAATAGAATTTAGTTGTCTCTCTATGTTAAAAGGACAAGGTTTGGGTTTGGGTTTAGGGTTTGGGTTTTTCTTTCATCAGTCTGCTCTGTCCATCATGAGAGATTAGATTAGATTAGGAAAGGTTTCTTCCTTTATCTTTAAGGAGAGAAGGAAGGAAAGAAAGAAGAGAGAGAGAGAGAGAGAGAGAGAGAGAGAGAAGGAAGGAAGGAAGGAAGGAAGGAAGGAAGGAAGGAAGGAAGGAAGGAAGGAAGGAAGGAAGGAAGGAAGGAAGGAAGGAAGGAAGGAAGGAAGGAAGGAAAAGGAAGCAAGAAAGAAAAGCTTATGCCTTGTCAAAAGTCATCACTTATTTTCTAGGTTGCCGTTATCAGGTCTCGGAGGACTCACATCAGCTTAGTCCTCTCGAGATTCAAAGAACCAGGTGTGGCTCGGAACTGAAGAAGAAGCTTCTCTCTCTGCCTAGCAAGTCTCTCCTTGGGATGTCGGTGACCTGGCTAGCGAAGCACTGTTTCACAGTGACCTATATCCGATTAAGTGCTTTACAACCTTTTGGATATTTTGGACACACTTGCCCCCCGGTTGAAGGACAGGTGAAGTCCTTTGGACTTAGAACGCACTTTGAGTTAGGATGCAGGAGGAGAGGGCCCTCGAAATAGCCCAAAAATGTGTTCTCTCTCCTGAGAAACGAGAGAGATGAAACTGAGTACGTTTCTTGGAGAGCTTCGATGACACGGGAAGCGTCGTCAAAGAGGAAGGAACAACGTGAAGTCTACTTTGGCTTGTGTCTGTACACCGATGTGTTCTAACTGTTCCAGACATGATGGGATGTTTCTTCCTGGAAGTCTTCTCTGCCCTGGCATAAAGGGTTGTCTGTCGTCGTCAAAATGGAGGCTCACACGAAAGGGACGGAACCCAGTATCAGGGAGGTGTTCTAACCGACGTTCACGCCAAGGCAGCAACAACAGCCTGTTGAAAGGTGGTGGGGGTGGCGGGGCACACGTGGATCGAGTCCATTCTGTCCTGTCAACAGCCGGTCGGGGCTATGGCAGACGGGAGACGGCGGCCCGGCCGGTTGGTTACTCCCTGGCCAACCTCCCCCCTCCCCCACCCCCACACTCCACCTTGCATTCCTTCACCCACCCATGGTGCCTTGAAGATGACCCCAATTGTACATAGACATTGGCGGGAAGATTTCTACAGTCTACCGGCAACGTCTGACCTGTCATGCTTGTAACCCTGGGGGGGGGGGGGGTGGGGGGTGGGAACTATTTTTCTCTCTGGAAAGAAAACCTCCTCTCTCTGGACCCTCTGAACCCCAGCCACTGGACTTCATTCCACTGCCACTTAGTAGGGGTCATCCAAACATTCTTGTGGCCGTAGGTATGTCTTCCGTGTGGGTTGAAGTCTTCCCTCACTCACTGCAAGCCTGATGTCCTCACCGTGGCACAGAGACTGTTAAAAAAACAAAATGTGTTTGCCACTTGGGGTCTACCTTCCACAGCCTCCCCTGTGATCAGATCACGGCACCCGCTTCGCTGGGCAAATCCTACAATCCTTCACAGAAGCTCTTGCAAACTTTTTGGAACCGTCACTCGTCCAGTCACGCTCGATCATCAGGCAAGGTCGGCAGAACCGATGGAAAGACTGGACTCCAAGTAGAACAAGGATGACTTACACGGGATTGAATGAACTGATGAACAGGATGATAATGTGTATGACTACTTGTGTAAAGTAGGACGGATTGGGGAAGCGGGGGATAACTTAGGGGGTTGGGATGACCATGTACACATGACTGTACATAAAATCGGTAATCAACAAGCAAGCGCCTCCTACTATATAGCACAGGAAACTCTACTCAATACTTTGTAATAAACCTATGAGAGAAAAGAATGTGAAAAAAAAAAAAACCCTACGTAAAATACCTTATATATATATATATATATATATATATATATATATATATATATATATATATATATATACACACATATATATACATATACACACACACACACGTATGTAGGTATATGTATATACATGTATGTATGTATATATATGTATATGTATATATGGAGGGGGGGAGAGAGAGAGAGAGAGAGAGACAGAGAGAGACAGAGACAGAGGCAGAGACACTGAGACAGAGAGAGACAGAGAGAAAGAAGAGACAGAGAGACAGAGGGATTAGGACTGATTCTTAAATCTTTTGTTTTCCAGGTACAAGGAAAAACAAAAACAAACCAACAAAACCCAATTTTCTTTTTTCTTTTTTCTTTTTTTTTATTTTTAAAGATGGACCTCCATTTGGTAACTTATACCTCTGTCAGCAGGATGGAATCACTGATCTTTTTCTCCCTACCTTCCTTAATTCAGAAACTCTCAGTGAGGCTTCTTATTTCCTTGGCAACCGAGTTATTTGCATACGTTACTTGGAGGCCAAAATTATGTTTCCATAAAACGGGGATACTCACTTGTGGATATGAAGTTCTGGAGCTACTCGTTTCCCTTAGGGTGTTGTTCTTAACCTGAAAACTGGACTGCATCCCGAAGTTTTTTGAGTTCCCTCCAATATCTGGCTACGACTCTCCCCATGAACGTTTGCCATTTTCTCCCACCCTTTTGACTTGGCCTCACTGAGAACTAAAATGGCCCTTTGCCTGAAGCTCTGCAAACGGAAGCTAGAGAACTTGACGAAACGGCCACAACGGCTCCTATGGAAACAATCCTCGTGCCTGTTTCTTTGAGAGCCACTCCGAAATTTGAACCAAACACCCGACGACATCATCAGAGGTGTTGCAGACTTCTAAAGTTGCTTCGACCCTGACATCTAGAAATCTCCTTCACTCACTCACTCACTCACTCACTCACTCACTCACACACACACACACACACACACACACACACACACACACACACACACACATCCCTACACACACGAGTCACCAGCTCAGCTTTAATATGTTCCAAGGAACTTTCAGAGGAGGGAACTCTTGGGCTCCAGAGTAGGCCGCCCCAAAATCTGCCTCCATGCTCTATTGATTATTTTGAATTCAAGTGACTTAAGAACCGGCCAGCACAAGAGGGACACACTGGCCCGCCTTTCTGTCCTCCTGCGGAGGAAGATCTCAAGTGAAGACATCTGCTTCCATGCATGTCCATGATTCTCAAATGGTGTAGTGGGGTTTCCTGGGTTAGGAAAAGGAGGGGACATCTTTTGCCTGGAAAAAAAGGCCTGTTTCTCACACAACCTCCTCCCATCCCTTACCTCTCTCCCTCCTTCCCTCCCTGCAGTTTGGAGGGGACAGCCTAAGGGTGGGGAAATTGGGGAAAGAAAAAAGACAAAGCCATTCATTAAAGAGAAGCTCGAGGCAAAGTCAAAGGCTCCGACTTGACCGGAGAGCTTTCTGCATTTGAATGGAGCGATTGAACGAGGCCCTGCCGAATGAATCGTCCGGACCTCCCCTCCCCTCCCCCGCTCCTGGCAAAGGTCAGTCCAGGGGACTTAGGAAGGAGCTCTGGAGAAGGAACGGGGGTGGGGGTGGGGGTGGGGGCGGGACCAACAGACAATAGCCGCTGCCTGCCTGCCTGCCTGCCTGCCTGCCGGGCTGAGGCCTGAGGCCTGAGGCCTGAGGCCTGAGGGTCACCACGCTGGCTCTTGCAACACAATCCCTTCCAGGAAACTGCTGTGATGACTGTTTGGCAGTGAAGGATCAACTCTGAACTCTCTTGGCCTATTTCTGCAAAAGGCCCGAGCCTCAGCTACGACAGATTCTCTGGGTTTCTTGGCACAGGGACTGACCCGCACCCTCCCGTCCTGTCAGATCCTCCTTTGTACACACGCCTCCACTCACTGGAAGGGTTCTTTGGCCTCGTCCAGAAAACGAACATACAAAAAGAAACCCACAAACAAGACTGAAATGATGTGTTGGTAGTTATGGGAAAGAAACCTGCTCCTCTCACACACCTGAGGGCAGGAAGCGAAGGCAGGTTCTCGGCCGGAGGGGGACGGGGTGAACCGAGGTCGGTCAGCGCCCCCCTCCCCCCGCTTCTCTCCCGGGTGACGTGGGCCCCCCTTCCCCGCCTCTCTCTGCGCCCCCCATCCCCACCCCGCCCTGGTTCTGATATTTCACTCGGGAAACTTCTCTAGGCCGGCCGAGATGCCAGCTTGCTGTCCTGCCGTTTCATGTCCATCTCTATCAGCCATGTCCAAAAGGCACGGGAAATCATGGACAGCAGATAGCGCACCCAGAGTTGTGTGTGTGTGTGTGTGTGTGTGTGTGTGTGTGTGTGTGTGTGTGTGTGTGTGTGTGTGTTTTGCTGGGGTTTCTGTCTGCGTGTGTGTTTGCTTTTGGTTTGGCTTTTTTTTTTTTTTTCTTCGATAAACTCGCCCCATTTGGGAGTCGGGTGGAACACGGCGGGTGTCTCCTGGCCTGCCGCCCTAACAAACCCCAAAGAGACTCATTTTGGGGTCTCGGCCAGCCAGGTCCCCTTTCTTGGAATTCTGGTTTCATAAATCCGTCTCGTGTCCATGGAATTCTCAGGTCCAGCCATCGACCCTAAGGACGGGGAGGGAAGGTTTTGTCCCGGGGACATCTTCCTTCCTTGCCCGCCTCCTCGGGGTTCCGGACGCTTCGGTATGCTGACGTGCCGTGCCCTCCTCAGCTCCACCCCGACCCCCACCCCAACCCCCCAACCCCCCACCCCCCCGTTTTTGGGAACTCTGTGAACAGGGGTGGTGTTTTTCACAGCCAAACACACTCTCACCGTAAGACCCGGCCCTCGGAGGACTCCTTGCTATGAATGGACCCGAGGTGACGCGGGGAGTCGAACGGCTGAGGTCCACGCAGAAACCTGCACGCGGACCTTGACAGTGGCTGTTTTATTCCTCACTGCCAAGAACTCTCTCGGAGGTGACCGAGACATGTCTTTCAGGAGGTGAATGGACACGTACGTAGCCTGGGGACGAGCCGTAGGTAACATGCTTTCTCGGAAGAGAAAAACCATGGACGGGATGAACAGGTCAGCGGGGTGGTGGTGGATGGTGGATGAATAGGCGGAGGGCAGAGGACGTTTAAGGCAGGGAAACTCTCCAAAGTTAGGATCCTGATGGTATGAAAGCAAACGTTTTGCATAGGGCACTACCTGAGATGGGGTGAATCGAAGGGACCTACCTCTATGGGCCACCACCCCCTCCTCCCCACCATGAAAGCGCCCCAAGCAAGCCTGCTCTTTTTACCCCAGTTGAAGACCCTTGCTAAAGCCAGAAGGCAAAAAATGACCATGAGAAATCTGACCAGCCGTCGCTTGGGACAAGAGTGAGGCCAATGAATCCAGTGAAAAGTTGACAGAGGGGCCTGGGTCCCTCGGCTCGACCCCTTCACGGAGAAGCCAAAGCCTTTTACGCAGGGATGAGCTTTGACACACCTAGGTTTCTTCGGCCAGTGCGACGTTCATGAAACACGCTAAAGGAAAATGATCGATCGATGTGTTTGCCGTCTGCCTGAGCGCACGCGATACGAAATAGAAACCGGGGGAGGGGGTGTGTGCTGACGTTCGGGGTCTAATGGGAGAAACCTTGGAGGGTTTTTGCCCTTAGGGTGCCTTGGTCTGGGGTTGACTTGTGTGCGCTGAGAACGAGGGCCGTTATTGAAGACCCTGTGCAGATTTTGGACACCATGATCCATGGAACCCTGAAGTTTTGGAACCTAGAAATCTTTGGGTCTGCATTTGAGTTGGAAATCTTCTCCTTGACAGAAAGAAGCACACAGGAGGAGGAGGAGGAGGAGGAGGAGGAGGAGGACGAGGACGAGGACGAGGACGAGGAGGACGAGGAGGACGAGGAGGACGAGGACGAGGACGAGGACGAGGACGAGGACGAGGACGAGGAGGAGGACGACGAGGAGGAGGACGAGGACGGGGACGAGGTGGAGGAGGAGGACGAGGAGGACGAGGAGGACGAGGAGGGGAAATGGAACTGCATGATGAGCAGATCAGCTTTTCGATGTCAGCAAGGCACCCGCCGCCCAGTTCTCTGGGTGAACTGTCTTGATCTTGCACATCTCTACCGCCTCCGAAATGTGAACACAGCCTGCGATGGCCTGACTGAGACTAAGGCCAGTGGACTGGATGAGGTAGACCCTGAAACCAAAGGGAAGGAAAAAAAAAAAAAAGAAAGAAAGAAAAAACAGAAAAGCCAAAACGGAAACAAACAAACAAACAAAAAAACCCCAAAAAATAACAACGGGGGAGGGGAGGGGGAAGTGGTCTCTTTAAGAATACAAACCGGTGGAAGGGCTCCCTCACCCAAACACTAATTCGCCGTCTCCTTCGGGACCAACACGAATCTTAAAAGTCTTTCCCCACAGATAATAAAAAGCCTTAGCCATCGGAGGAAATAAACGTCACCTATTCCAACGGTTCTTTATAAATAAGCAAGAGAGCGAATTTTCGATTGCACTACCTGCTTCGTGGCTGACTAAAAGTTTTTAAATGAAAGCTATGAAATCTCTGGTCATGTCGATCTCTAGGTAGGTAGGTAGGTAGGTAGGTAGGTACGTACGTACGTACGTACGTACGTACGCACGCATGAGACAGACCTACAGACATTTTGGAAAAGGACTGGGGAGTGGCCTAGGGCCAAACAGGCCTTGCCAGCTAAAGAACAGAGGCCCTGGGGGCCTGAGTCTCAGACACACACCCGCCCACCCACCCACACCCACCCACCCACCCACGTACACACGCGCGCGCGCGCGCGCGCGCACACACACACACACACACACACACACACACACACACACACGAGGCTCTCGGGAGTAAAAGATTAACTTTACCTCTGTTGACACCACGACTATACCTAGTTGTCCCAAGACGAGGAGCTCCACTGTACATTTAACCCTTATCTGTTCCTGTGCTTTCTTGCAGAAAATTCTCATGTGCTTCTTTCCCCTCGTGGAAGCGCTTGCTATTCCCCATAGGTAGCCACCGTGCAACCAGCTGCTGCAGATCCGAGAATTTGGAGGATTCCTGGAAAGGATCGGTGATCCCGAGACAAACTCTCCCTTCCGTGATCAGAGCAACTCGGGGCGGTGTCTCTCCCCCCCAACCCCCCCCCGCCCCCCCCACCGCCTTCTCCCTTGTGTACCAGCTATCTCTTTTAATAAAATAATAGTAATGATAATGATAATAATAATAATAAAATAAATTTAAAAAAAAGTTTTGCTTTGCTGACCTTAGAGTCTTGTGGAAGCGATCTTCGTTTCTATGGCACTGCTGTGCAAGAATCTGGGAAGGCCCTGGTAACAGGTATGTCTGTAGCTACCTTCTAGAGCTGGCCTGTTCCTACGTACGGATCCGAGTGCCACAATTAACTTGGGAAAGAGCTCTCTTGAAGGGCTTAGGAGGAAGCACTCCCGAATTATTCAGTCTACTAGAGAGGGACCCAAAGGGTTTTGCAAGTTCACGTGATCTAGGATGAACCCTCCGGCTGAGAATAGCCAGGGTCAACGTATGGGTTTTATGAAACTAGGCATGTCTTTGGGGTGATCGGCATTCGAGGTCATCCTTTTCTTCTATCTACGTCGACCCCAAATCCAATAAGTTCACGGGAGTGAACCAAGTTCGTCAGCAAGGAAAAGAACTTGGGGATGATGGCTGACACCGTCTAAAGTCTCAGGAAATGTTCACGGGTCATCTCGTCGTCATGGGATTTAGAACAAGTGATGTCGATAGCTCTAGGTGGAGGAACTCCTTAAGAAAGGTTATGTTTTTTGGTATGTCTACTTAAAAACAGTTTCTCCCAGACCTTTTGGGTCACTTTAGGAACTTTAGTGTTGGTGTAAGCGGAATGATGGGGAGGGAATTCGTGGAACGTCTAGATCGTTTCCAAAGATGACCTACGGAAACGTTCGTGGCTCAACAAGTCTCAGTGGACCTACGTCGGTCTCCTTATTACAGAAAGACTAAAGATGTTCCGATGTATGAGTCCACACCTCTAGCATCACTTTGGGGAAAAAACATTTTAAAAAAGTGATGCTGCGTGAAAATGTACGCTTCTAGGCGTGATGAAATGGAATCATCCATTTGCCGGTCCAGAAACACTGGTGTCACAGACCCCGTTCACCATGGCTTCCTAGTTCCTGTTCGTGACCGATTCAGGTTTCTAAGCGTTCCGAATTCTTATTGTCTTTTTTTTTCTTTTCCTCTCCATTCTTGTCTCAAAGAACTGTACGTTCCAAAAATATTTTTTTTTACCTACCAAATCATAGATTGTCTGTTTGTTCCAAAAACTTTTAGGTTGAGAGATTTTTTCTTTCTTTCTTTCTTTCTTTCTTTCTTTCTTTCTTTCTTTCTTTCTTTCTTTCTTTCTTTCCTTTCTTTCTTTCTTTCTTTCTTCCTTCCTTTCTTTCTTTCTTTCTTTCTTTCTTTCTTTCTATCTATCTTTCTTTCTATCTTTCTTTTTCTTTCTTTCTTTCTTTCTTTCTTTCTTTCTTTCTTTCTTTTCTCTCTCTCTCTTTCTCTTTCCCTCTTTCTCTCTTTCTTTCTTTCTTTCTCTCTCTCTTTCTTTCTGTCTTTCTCTCTCTTTCGCTCTTTCCCTCTCTCTTTCTCTCTATCTCTTTCTCTCTCTTTCGCTCTCTTTCTTTCGCTCGGTCTCTCTTTCTCTCTCTCTTCCTTTCTCTCTTTCACTCTTTCTCTCTCTCTTTTGCTCTTTCCCTTTCTCTTTCTCTCTCTCTCTCTTTCTCTCTCTCTCTCTTTCTTTCTCTCTTTCTCTTTCTCTCTCTCTTTCTCTCTCTCTTTCTTTCTCTCTTTCGCTCTTTCCCTCTCTTCCTCTCTCTTTCTTTCTCTTTCTCTTTCTCTCTCTCTCTCTTTTGCTCTCTCTCTCTCTCTCTCTCTCTCTCTCTCTCTTTCTTTCTCTCTCTCTCTCTTTCTTTCTGTTTCTTTCTCTCTCTTTCTTTCTCTCTCGCTCTCTTTCTTTCTCTCTCTTTCTTTCTCTCTTTCTCTTTTTCTTTCTTTCTTTCTCTCTCTCTTTCTTTCTCTCTGTCTCTGTCTCTCTCTCTCCCCCTCTGTCTCTCTGTCTCTCCCTCCCTCTCCCTCTCCCTCCCCTCTCCCTCTCCCACTCCCACTCCAACTCTCACTCTCACTCTCTCTGTCTCTCTCTCTCTCTCCCCTCTGTCTCTCTGTCCCTCCCTCTGCCTCTCCCTCTCCCTCCCCCTCTCCCTCTCCCTCTCCCACTCCCACTCCCACTCTCACTCCCACTCCCACTCCCACTCTCTCTCTCTTTCTTTCTGTCTTTCTTTCTTTCTTTCTTTCTTTCTTTCTTTTTCTTTCTTTCTTTCTTACTTTCTTCCTTCCTTCCTTCTTTCCTTTCCTTTCCTTTCCTTTCCTTTCCTTTCGTTTCCTTTCCTTTCCTTTCGTTTCCTTTCCTTTCCTTTCGTTTCCTTTCCTTTCCTTTCGTTTCCTTTCCTTTCCTTTCCTTTCCTTTCCTTTCCTTTTCTTTCCTTTCCTTTCCTTTTCTCTTCTCTTCTCTTCTCGTCTCTTCTTTTCTTTATTTTCCCTAACGAAAAGGTTCAGTTTGGGCCTCCAGTTCACTTTCCTCGCTGGGTTGCTTGTTTTCTGGAAGCTGAGTGGTGAGAGGCCTTGGTCTGTTTTGGATAGGCTCCCCTTACGGGATGTGCTTGGGCTTGTCCTAGGCCTTTATACGTCCACGTATACCTGTGCCACAAGCACACGCGATGCACGTACGTATACTATACGTGCACGCTTTTTCCTTTGTTTTGAAGGCCAGAGTAGTTGTACGGCTTGACTTCTTCGCTGGTATGGTTTGTCGTGGTCTCGGTGGGGCTACAGTCCGTTGTCGATACTTACCGCATTCCACACACACACACACACACACACGCACACGCACACGCACACGCACACGCACACGCTCGCACTCGGGGTGTTGCATTGAGTAGATGTGCCCGAACTCAGTTTCTTTAGTGGATGGCTATGGACTCCACCCTCGCCCCCCCTCCGCCCCCCCACCCGCCCGCATTCCCCCGAGCCCCGCCTCCCCCATCCCCCACCCCCACGCCCACCCCCGCCCGTGGACTGTGGTCAGTCCATTTTGAAATCCATGTTTTCTCGTGACCGCGGGTGCGTTTTCCCCACCCACGCACCCATGTGTTGTCTTTGGACTTTGTCGCCGTCCGGGCAGAGATAGTTGTTTGTTTCCGCTTGTATGTGTGGGGTCGGAGGGTATCCTTCCTTTCCTTTCTAGGTTCTGGGCTTTGCGTGTCTGCTTCCGACAGACCTCCACCGTTCGAGAGAGGATGAATTCCTGCGTTGTTCTCTGAGTGCTTGCCTGGTTTCGGTTTGCCAGTCCCCGCCTTCCCTCCCTCCCTCCCTCCCTCCCTCCCTCCCTCCGTCCGGGCAGCCGGGGATCTTGCTCGTGACCCTCTGGGCACCCCGTGCCGGCCGCCCCGGGCCCCGCCGGCGTCTCCGTGGGATTTGCCCCCGCCGAGGAGTCGCGTGGGGAGCGCGTTTCCTTCGAGGCGGCCTCCCGGCGACGTCTTCCCAGCTTCCCCGGCCACCCCCCCCCCCCCCCCCGTCTGCTGCCGGGGTCGCGCCGTGTCGTGCCGTCCCGGGAGCTAGCTCCGAGACGGACGCCTCGGGGCCGCGCCAGACGCCCGCCGGCTCGCCCCGGCGGGCCGAGCTCGGGCGTTTGGGCGGCCCGGCGCTGCTGCATCCTCGGTGGCCGGCCGGCGACAGGGAACCCGGCCCGGGGACGTTGGAGCCGTTGTCGGGAGCCACCTGGCGGCCGCTTTTATATTGTCCCTTGTCTCTGGAGCTTCGGCGACCTTCGTGAGGGCTGTGACTCGGCCGCCGGGCCCGAGGCAGAGTTCCGGGAGCCGGGCGACGCTGGCGGTGACTGTCCCGGTGGGGCCCAGGCGTGGGCGCCTCCTGCTGTCGCTTGAGATTGGGCGTGCAGGCCTATGAGGGTGTGACTGTCGCCGCGCTCTCGAGCCGGTCTGTGGGGCCGCCTGGCCTGGTCGACCAGCATCCGGCCGCGGGGACCGACCCGGCCACCCGACCCTCCTTCCTTCCTTCCCTCCCTCCCCCCCCCCCCACCGCCCGGTCCCCACAGCGCCCCGCTCCGGAGGTGGGGACCGGCCCGTGCCCGTGCCCGTGCGTTTAGGCCGGTGGAGGGCGCGACGGGCTCGTTGGCGGGCGCGCGTGGGTCCCGGTGGTCGGATTCTTTCTGACCGATGCTTTTCCGAGTCGGACTCCGGAGGTGGGGACCGGGCTGGGCCGCGAGGGGTGACCCGGAGAGAGAGGCCCGGGCCCGGGTGCGGTCCCTCGTGGGCTCCGGTCGCCTGGGAGGTGCCTCCGTGCGAAAATGTTTCCAAGTCCCCCTGGGTCCGGGGACGCGGACGGGCCGGGACCTGCTCGCGCGGGTGGCCGGGGAGGGCGCACCCGGCCCTTTAGCGGGCCCACGTGGGTCCCGGTCGGCGGACGCGACTTTTTCTCACCCTCCCCCGCCCCCTCCTCCACCGCGAGTCCCGGCCGGGGTGGGGGTGGCGGTGGGGACCGGCCCGAGTCGTACTGGGTGGCCCGGATAGGGCGGCCTGGGCCCGGGCGCGGTCCCTCGTGGGCCCCGCTCGTCAGAGGCGGCAGAGTGGGATAGTTCCTTTTCTGTAACCAAGTCTTCGCCCGGGGACTCGGAGGGACGGCGGTACGGTACCTGCTCGCGCGGGCGATCCGGGGAGGGCGACCCCGGCCCGCTCGCTGCCTCTGCCACGTTTTCCCGCCCCGCCCCGCTCCACTCTGCCGCCCCCCCCCCCCCCCCCCCGCTCCTCGGGTCGACCAGATGGCCCCGAGAGAGCTCCGGGGCTGCTGTGGATGGGGAAGTGTTGGGGAGAGGTAGCCGGGCCGAGGTCCCGGGGAGCCCCCCCGAGGTTCGTGGATGGGCCCCGCTGCCGGGCGCCGTGATTTTTTTCGCCTGAAATGGGCCTTTTTTACCACCAGATAGGTGCTGACACGGTCTCCTCTGGCATCTCTCGCTGGGGGTTCTGGGACTCTGGACGCGCGCAGGGCGCTGGGCTTTGGACCGCCGTCCGGCGCCCGAACCGGCCCTTGCCACTTGAGCCGCCCGCTTGGGCCTGCGCGCCGGCTCTCGTGTGTGCGCCCGGCTGACCCGACCCGCGGTGCCGCCTCCGGTCTCTGGCTCACCCGAGGGCGGCGGGGCGAGGTGGTGCGTGGGTCTTCTACCCCGTGTGACTCCCCTTCCCCGCCGCAGGCACCCGGTGGTGGCTGAGACGACCCCAACCCGCAGGCTCCGTGCCACGTGTCAGGCGTTCTCCTCGCGGGGTCGTCGGCCACTGTTGCCCGAGAAGGCAAGAGGGAGCGAAGGGGGGGGCTGGGTGCCGGCTGAGGCTGAAGCAGGCTCCTCCGGTGAGGGTCCTCGCCGTGCCCCTCCTCCCTCGGGGCCCTCGTGGCCCCTGGCTCTCTGGATTGACTGATCGATGTGGTGATGTCGCGCTCTCCTGGGCCGGGCCTTAAGTCGCGCCAGACGAGGGACGGACGTTCTTGGCGAACGGGACCGCTCTTCTCGTTCTGTCCGCGGGCCCCTCGCCTCTCTTGTCACGCCCTGCCGGCCTGCCGAGGGGTGTGTGGGAGGCAGGGGTGGTGGTCTCCGGCCCTGACCTGCGGTCTCCCGCCTCCTGCCTCATGGCGTGGGCGGGGCCGTGGTCCTCGGACGCAGCAGACGCTCTCGCTTCGCCTCCTTGGCGTGTGCCTCGCGGGCGGTCCTCCCCGCGTCGGTGGGGGCCGTCCCGCCGCTGCGCCGCGCGCCCGCTGCCGGCGCGTGAGCGTGACTTGCTCGGTCCTCTGTGGTGCCCCTGGAGCGCTCCAGGTCGTCCCTCAGGCGCGCGAGGCCGAGCGGTGGTGTCGTTCCCTTTTCCCAGCGTGCTCCTCGGGGTCTCCGCCGCGGTGGTGTGTCCCGTGAGTGGCTCTCTTGGGGGGGTCGAGACGGTAAAGGGCGCGGGGGCTTGCCTCTGTTTCTCTCCCTCGGTGGGGGACGGGGGCCTGCCACCTCGTCGCCATCGTCCTCCCACGGTGTGCCGTGGGGGGGACTGACTTCGTGGCCGGGCCGACGCCGCGTGTGCCGCCGCCCCCCACTTGCGTGTGTGTGGGGAGTCGCACACGGGCGTGGGTGCGATCGCGTTGGGCCGGGGCCTGTGAGAAGGGGGCGTCTGTCGCGCTTCTCGGGCGTGCTCCCCCCTTCCGGAGCCCGGTGGACGAGCCTGGGGGGCGGCAGAGGTTGTGCCCCCGAGGCTGTGGCCGCGAACGCTCCAGTGGGCCGTGTGCTTACCCATACCGCAGACCCCCCCCCACCCCTCCCACGGCCAGTCGTGGACTTGGTGGCTCGTGGAGCGCCTCCGTGGGCCCGAAGGGCAGAGACGATGGGTGGGGGATGACGCACCCTCGGTGAGAAAGCCTTCTCTAGCGATCCGAGAGGGAGCCTTGGGGTACCGGACCCCCCAGCCGCTGCCCCTCCCAAGCGTGCAGTGGGCCACGGTGGCCACTGCCAGAGCCAC
>NW_027136283.1:0-2500 GCF_039906515.1 Pseudorca crassidens | reverse complement strand
CGGCCGGGGTCCCGCGTCACGGGCCGGTAGCGCCGAGGCCCCCGCGTGTTGCGGGCGGCCGCGGGCGGAGAAGCGTGTCGGTCGGTGTCGGGGCGGCGGTGAGCGTGGGGGCGCCCCGCGCCCAGCCCCACCCCCCACGCCTCGCCCGCCTCCCCCCTCTCCAGGTACCTAGCGCGTCCCGGCGCGGAGGTTTAAAGACCCATGGGGGGTCGCCCGTCCGCCTTGGGGTCGGGGCGGTCGGGCCCGCGGGGAGTCGGGAGGCCCCTCCCTTCTCCCCCAGGCTCCGCTTCACCCCCCCCCCACCGGCACCTCACCGCACACGGGGCCGGGGCGCCGCGCTGCCGCGGCGCCGCCGGTCCACCCCGCCGCGGCCGTCGGGAGGGGGCTACCCGGCGGCCGTGGTGCGGGCCGGGGCCGTGCGCCGCGCGCCTGCGCGCCCCGCGTCCCCTGTGTGTGTGTGTTGCGCGCACGGTCGGGTTGGGGGGGGCAGGTGGGAACCCCCCGGGCGCCTGTGGGGTGTCCGAGCCCGCCCCGCCCGCGGGGTCGGTGCCGGGCGCCCCGTGGTGAAACCCTCCGGCCCCCTCCGGTCTGCTTGTTTTCTGTCTGACTTGGCCGGCCAGAGGCAGCCCCTCCGGGGGAAGGTGCCGTGCCACCGGCGGGGACCCCCCCCGCCGAAACCCAGAGAAACCAAAACTCGTACGACTCTTAGCGGTGGATCACTCGGCTCGTGCGTCGATGAAGAACGCAGCTAGCTGCGAGAATTAATGTGAATTGCAGGACACATTGATCATCGACACTTCGAACGCACTTGCGGCCCCGGGTTCCTCCCGGGGCTACGCCTGTCTGAGCGTCGCTTGACGATCAATCGCCCCCCCCGGGGTGTGCGTGCGCGCGCGCGCGCCTTCCCGGGGGTGGCGCGGCTGGGGGTTTGCTCGCAGGGCCGCCGGGGCCCTCCGTCCCCCTAAGTGCAGACGCGGCGCCCCCCGTCCACGGGGGCGCGCTGCCCGCGAGCGGGAAGAGAAGGGGAGAGAGAGAGAGCTCGCGACGAGGCCCTGGCCGCGTGGCCTCCGCGGTCGGTCCCCCTTCGGGAAGCGCCCTCGCGCCGCAAGCGGTCTCTGGGCGCTACCCCCGGGGTGTCGGTGGGCGGGGACGGTCCCGCGCCCTCGCGGCCGGGGCCGGCGGTGGTGGTTGGGCCGCGTCCGTTCCGCCGTCGTACGCCGCCCGCCCCCGGCGGCGTCCCGGCGAGGTCCGGCCCGCCTCCTCCGCGGGGCCCCGACCCGCGCGTCCGGGATCCGTGCCCGCCCCCGCCGCCTCGCCTCGCCGTGTCGGGGCGGGCGTCTCGGGCCGAGGCCGAGTCGTGCGTGCGCGGCCGCGCCCCGGGGATGCGTGCCCCGGCGGCGACCCGCGGGACGCCGCGGCGTCGCCTGCCGCCGCGCGCTTTCCCCCGGGCTGCGGCCGCGCCGCTCGGCGCTTCGTGCACGCTCCCCGAGCCGGCCGGCGGTGGGCGCCTGTCGGTGGTGGGCGGGGGCGCACGGCGTCGTCCGTCCGTCGCTCGTCGTGGCGGGGCCGTCTGGCGGCTGCGTGGAGGCTGTGTGGCGTCGGCGGCGTGAGGGGTGGAGAGGCGGAGAACGGAGACGGGGGGAGAGAGAGGGGAGAGCGAGAGAGGGTTGGGAGTCGGTCGGTTCGGTCGGTCGCGGAAGGAGGCGTGGGAGGAGGGCCCGGCGGTCGGGGGGCGACCGCCGGGTTTTCTCCCCACCGCCTTGCCTTCCGCGCCGCCCGCCGCCCTCTCCCGTCCGCTGCTCCCGCTCCTCCTCCTCCTCGTCCTCCTCGTCGTCCTCTCCCGTCCCCCCACCCCCACCCCCGTCGTCTGCCGTCCTCCCCTCCGTGACGGCGCCGGCTCTGCGGCGCGCTCGGGTGTCGTGCGTCTCCCGGCCGCCACCCCCGGCCTCCCCGCCCCGTCCGTCCGTCCGTCCGTCCGTCCCGTGGCCGCCGGCTCGTGCTCCCGTCCCGCCCCTCCCTCCCGCGCGTCCCTCTCTCCCCCCCCGCGCACGGGGGCGGGTTGAGGGGAGCCGGTGGGGGGGGCGGTCGACCGCGGCTCGGCCGCGGGGTCTCTCTCCGTCCCTCCTTCGCCCGCTCGCCCGCTCTCGCGCGCGCCCTCCGAGGCGCGCGCCCTCCGAGACGCGACCTCAGATCAGACGTGGCGACCCGCTGAATTTAAGCATATTAGTCAGCGGAGGAAAAGAAACTAACCAGGATTCCCTCAGTAACGGCGAGTGAACAGGGAAGAGCCCAGCGCCGAATCCCCGCCCCGCGGTGGGGCGCGGGAAATGTGGCGTACGGAAGACCCACTCCCCGGCGCCGCTCGTGGGGGGCCCAAGTCCTTCTGATCGAGGCCCAGCCCGTGGACGGTGTGAGGCCGGTAGCGGCCCCCGGCGCGCCGGGCCCGGGTCTTCCCGGAGTCGGGTTGCTTGGGAATGCAGCCCAAAGCGGGTGGTAAACT
>NW_027136282.1:0-31332 GCF_039906515.1 Pseudorca crassidens | reverse complement strand
AATCCGTGGTCACTAAATCGAGCAAGAATCTCAAAAGACGTGCACATTTCAAAACGACAATTTAAAGAGGCATATTTTACGCACATTTTGTATTCTTTCTTTTTCTCTCGTTTTTTTGTTAAAAAAAAGGGCAAGGAAAAATGCTCAACATCAGGAATTAATAAAGCCATGCAAATCCAGTCTACAGAAACGTTCACCTCACAGCCGTCAGAATGATCACCAGCAAAAAAGTCTACAACTTATAAATGGTGAAGGGGCTTTAGAGAACTGTGTACCCTCTAGCTGCTGCTGGGATGTAACCTGGTAAGAGACAGTACTGAAAACAGAATGGAGGTGTGTTTAAAGGTAAAACTTGAGCTACCATGTGATCTGGTAGGATCACTGATGGGCCTGTCACCTGAGTAGACCAGAATCAAAGAGACACAGGCTGGCAATCCTGCACTGCAGCAACATGTATCATAGCCAAGACTTGGAAGAAACCAAAATGTCCATCAACAGAAAAATTCACCAAGAAGAAGTCGTCCTTGTACACAATGGAATATTAGCCATGGAAAAGCATGGAACAGTGCCATTGGCACCACCATAGAAGGATCTAGAGATAATCACCCAACTTGAAGTAAGAAAGAAAACGAAAGACAGATATCCTATTACATCACTTATAGGTGTTACATAAAAGTTGATACCCATGAAATAATTTCCAAGAGAAGGACACTCATAGATTCAGAAAACCAAATTATGTTTAACCAAATGGAAAGGTGTAAGGAATGTATGAATTAGGATATGGGGGTTAACAGACATGTACTTATATATATGAAATATATAATCACAAAATACCTATGGAATACCAAGAGAGGTCTACTCAAAACTCTGTAATAACCTACATGGGAAAGGATCCAAAGATGAATAGATCTATACATAGATATAATGAAGCAGATTCTGTTCAGCTAGAACACACACAACAATTTTCTCAAATTTGCTCTTATAATTAATAAAAATTAAATTTAAAAAAACAAACAAGAATTATGGAGATATAAGCTCTTGGGCGTTTGCCCTGACACATTCCACTCTAAATTGCAGCCTACAAACACGATTTCCAGGAAAGATCTGTTGCCCAAAAAACCCAGAATTGGAAACGTAGGAATGCTGTCACCTTGTGCCGTTTCCCGCAAGAGCGGCTTTAAAACCACAGGTAACCATCACTTAACATTCACAAGGACTCACTCTGGGCTGTAAAGCACACCTGCCGTCAAAACTTGTACTGAGGCATGGAATGGCCAAAAAAATTCAAATCCGGCAAATTTTTCAAGGAGACAGTATGAAGAGGTAAGTTTTACTCACTATTTTTCAAATAAAAAAGAAAATGGATAAAAGCTCAACATCAGAAATTATTAGAGTCATGCAAATCTAGCCTACAAAAAGGTTTCAACTCACGCAAGTCAACTACCATCAGCCAAAAGTCTACAGACAATAAACGCTGAAGGTGTTTTAGAGAGCTGTGTATCCTCTAGCTGCTTGTGAGATGTCAAGTGGCAAGATCCGGTAATGAGAACAGAAAGGAGCTGCGTTTAAAAGTAAAAATTGAGATGTCATTCGATCCAACACGCCCACCACTGGGCCTATCACCTAAGCGCCGAATCGAGAAGACACACGCTGACAAGCCTGTACTGAAGTAATACTGAAAATAGCCAGGACATGGAAGCAGCAAAAATGTCAGTTAACAGATGAATGGACAGAGAAGAAGTGGTACATGTACCTAATGGAAGATTAGCTTTCAAAAAAATGAACAATGTCGCTTTCATGACTACAGGTGAGTCTAGAAATAATCATATTATGTGAAGTCAAAAGTGTATGATATATCTCCTATGATATAATTTATAGATGTTATCTTAAGATTCCTACCAATGAACATATTTCCAAAGGAAAAGCCACTCAGAGACGTATGAAACAAACTAATGGTTAACCAAAATGAAAGGTGGGAGGATGAGTAAATTAGGATTATGGGGTTAACATACATACACTAATATATGTTATAAGTATATAAACTTATAATATATAAAATATACAAATTATATAATCATTAATATATATAAATTATATAATCACCAAACACCTACCAAATACCAAGGGAGCTCTACTCAACACTCTATAATAACCTACATGGTAACAGGATCCAATGATGAACAGATATATGTATGAAAAATTGATCCTAATTGGTACATCCAGAGAATCACAACACTCTAATAAAATTTACCCCAATAGGGGCTTCCCTAGTGGCGCAGTGGTTGAGAATCTGCCTGCCAATGCAGGGGACACGGGTTCGAGCCCTGGTCTGGGAGGCTCCCACATGCCGTGGAGCAACTATGCCCATGAGCCACAACTACTGAGCTTGTGCGTCTGCAGCCTGTGCTCCACAACAAGAGAGGCCACAATAGTGAGAGGCCCACGCACCCCGATGAAGAGTGGTCCCCGCTTGCCGCAACTAGAGAAAGCCCTCGCACAGAAACGAAGACGCAACACAGCCAAAAATAAATAAATAAATATTAAAGGCAAAGGGGAAATTGTAGATCGAGGAAGAATCTAGTTTAAAAAAAATTTACTCCAATAAGAAACATAAAATAAATTTAGAAAACAAACGTAAGTAGGAGACATAAGCTTTTGGGAGTTTGTCCTGGGACATTCCACTACAGTTTGCAACCTAGGACCACAACTTCAAGGAAGGCTCTCCTGTCCTTGTAACCAAAGTTGGGAATGTAGAAATCTGCCGCCTTGTGGTCAATTCCCGCAACAGCAGCTTTAATCTCAGTGCTATTGTTCACTTAACATTCACAAGGACTGCAGGGCTTTAAATGACACCTGCCCTCAAAAAATATCTTGCGGTCAGGAATGGACATTAATATACAAAACAGTAGGAAATCCGGAGAAGACAATTTCGAGAGGTAAATTTCCTCACAGTGTTTTATTTTTAAGGACATGAAAAAATGTTCAACATCAAAAATTATTAGGGACATGCAAATTTAAACTACAAAAAGGTATCAGCTCACAATAGTCTGAATGGCCATCAGAGAAAAATGTCTGCAAACAATAAATGCTGAATGGGTTTCCGAGAATGGATACACTCATACGCTGTTGCTGGGATGTAAACTGGTAACAGCCACTAATCAGAACAGAATGAAGGTGCCTTTAAAAGGTAAAAATTGAGCTACTATGTGATCCTGCCAAAACACTAATGGGCCTGTAACCTGAGAACACCAGAATTCAGAAATACCCAGGTACCCAAAAATGCTCTTCAGTGATACTTACAATAGCCAGACACGGATGCAAGCAAAATGTTCAAAAACAAATGAATGGGCAAAGAAGTGGTACATGTACACAATCGAATATTAGCCACGGAAATGATGAAACAATGCCTTTTCCATCACCACTGATGAACCTAGGGGTAATCATACTACGTAAAGTAAGTCACAAAAAGAAAGACAAATATCCGATGACATCATTTACTAGGGTTATCTAGAAATTGATACCCATGAATATATTTCCACTGCGAAAGACCCATACAGACTTTGAAAAAGGTGAAAGGAATGGAAAAATTAGGATGTTGGGGTTAACATGCATTTAATAATTCATATAAAATATATAATCAAGAAGGACCTACTGGATGCCAAGGGAGGTCTACTCAACTCTCTCTAATGACCAACATGCGAAAGAACCTAAACCTGATTAGATATATGTATACATATGAATGAACCAGCTTCTTTACACCTAGAACAAACACAACATTGTAATCAAATTTACCCTGATAAGAAATAAAAAATAAATTAAACGAGAAGTAATGTGACACAAGATTTTGTGTATTTGTCCTGGCACTTTACACTCCAATTTACAATCGAGGAAGACGAATTCCACTAAACCAATGTTTTACCTAGCAATCAAGGTGAGTATGAATAAATTCCACTGCCTTGTTGCCCTTTCCTGCAACTGCAACTTTAAAAACAATGCTTATGGGTACTTAATATTCAGAAGAACTGTTGGGCTCTAAGTGACACCCACAATCAGGAAATGTCCACGGGTAGGTAAGCAAAATAAATTCCAAAGGAACAGACTTTCAAGATCCTATTTCAATAGGTAAATTTTACACTGTTTAAAAGAAAAGCACTTGAAAAGATGTTCTAATTCCTATATTATTGGCGTCATGGAAGTCAAAACTACAAGGAGGGATCACTTCACATGAGTAAGAATAGCCACCATTGAAACATCTACAAACAGTAAATGCTTGAGAGGTTGTAGAAAAAAGGCAACCCTCCTATGCTGCTGTTGGGATCTAACATGGTAACAGCCACTATAAATAAGAGTATGGAGGTGCCTTTACAAGGTAAATTTAGAGGTACCATATGATCCAGCTGTCCCACTCCCAGGCGTATAACAGGAGAAAACCAGAATTGGAAAACACACATGCACCCATATGTGTACCGCAGCACAATTTACAACGTCTAAGACATGGAAGCAACCAAACTATCCATCAGCAGATGGACGGATAAAGAAGCGGTACATGTTCACAGTGAAATATTACTCAGAAATGAAAAGAATGAAGGAATGCCATTTGCAGCATCATAGATAGAATTAGAGATAATCATACTAAGTGAAGTAAGTCAGAAAGAGAAAGTCAAATATCATATGATACTACTTATAGCTGAAATGTAAAAATTGATACCAATGAACTAATTTACAAGAGAGAAACAGGGACTTTCCAGGTGGTGCAACGGTTAAGAATCTGAGCTTCCAATTCAGGGGGCATGGGTTCGATCCCTGGTGTTGGGAGAACTAATATCACACATGCCTTGCAGTACAGCCAAAAAAAATAAAATAAAAGAGAGAGAAACAGACTCACAGACTTAGAAAACAAGCATATGCTTACCCAATGAGAAAGGTGGGTGGAAGGAATAAATCAATCAGGAGGCTGGGGAAAATATTTACACACTCATACATATAAAATAGATTATCAACAAGGACCTACTGCATAACAAAGGGAAGTCTACTCAACACTCTCTAATAACCTATATGGGAAAAGAATCTGAAGATGAATAGACATATGAATATACATAACTGAACAAGATTCTGTACGCCTACCACAAACAGAATATTTTAAATCAACTTTACTCCAATAAAAAAAGAAAAATTAAATTAAAACAAAAACAAGAAGTAACAAAACAGAAGATTTGGGGTGTTTGTTCTGCCACAGCCCACACTAATTTACAATCCAAGAGCCCGTCTTCCACAGTGGGTCTGGTTACCCAAGGAACCAGAGAGGGGCATGAAGGAAATCCTAACATCTGTGCCCATTTCCACAACAGCAACTTTAAAACATGTGCTTATGGGCACTTCATATTCACAAGGACTGCCAGTGTGTAAATGACACCTGCCCTTAACAAATGCCCTGTGGTAGTTATCGAGCAAAAATTCAAAATAGTCAGACTTTCAAAAACCCAATGTCAACTGTAACTTTTCCTCACAGTGTTTAAAAAAAAACACACGCAAAGATGCTCAAAATCTCGAATTATTGGACAGACACATGCAAATCAAAACTACAACAAGGTATCACCTCACACAGTCAGAATGGCCATCATCAAAAAGTGTACAAACCAATAAATGCTGGAGAGGACATGGAGAAAAGGGAACCCTCCTATGCTGTTGGTGTGATGTAAGCTGGTAACAGCCACTATAAAGTACAGTATGGAGATGCCTTTTAAAAGTAAAAATAGAGCTACCATATCATCCAGCAGTCTTACTTCTGGGTGTACAGCTGCAGAAAGCCAGAAATGAAAATGACAAATGCACCCAAACCCAAACATGCACTGCGGCACTGTTTACAATAGCCAAGGCATGGAGGCAACCAAAATGTCCATCAACAGATGAATGGATAACGAAGAAGTTGTACATGTACACAATCAAATAAATATTACTCAGAAATGAAAAAGCATGATCACCTCTAGGTCCATTCCTGTTGCTGCAAATGACATTATTTCATTCTAAGTGAAGTAAGTCAGATAGAAAAAGACAAATATCATATGATATCACTTATAGTGGAGTCTAAAAAATGATAGAAATGAACAAATTTATAAAACAGAAACAAACCAACAGACTTCATATATCCTTCAGGGAGAAAAAATTTTAAATGTTTCCAATCACTAAATGTCAACCTGAAAAATGTAAGCAATAAATAACGTTGTAAAGGTATTAATTCTCCCCAAATTAACCTATACCAGGCATTAGCAAACTAAACCTGGAGATCACATCCAGCCTATCACCTTCTTTTGTAAATTCAATTTAATGAATGATCCACAAGCAAACCCATAATGAGACGTCAGGTCACACCTCTCAACGTGGCTATTATTCCAAAGTGTACAAATATGAAATGTTGTTCATGACATGGAGAAGGCAATCCTAGTACACTGGTGGTGGGATTGTAAGTTGGTACACCCACTATGAAAAGAATATGGAGGTCCTGATAAAAGCTAAAAGTAGAACTATCATATTAGCCAGCAATTCCACTGCTGGGTATATGTCCAAAGAAAATGAAGACACCAATTTGACAAGATACATGCATCCCAATGTTCATAGCAGCATTATTTACAATTGCCAACATATGGAAGCAAACTAAATGTCCACCAACAGATGAGTGGATAAAGAAGATGTGGTATGTATACACAATAGACTATTACTCAGCCATTAAAAAGGATCAAATTCTGCCATTTGCAACAACATGGAGAGGCCTAGAATATGTATACCTACTTAAGTTAGAGAAGGACAAATACACTATGTTCTCACTTCTCTGTAGAATCTAAAAATGCAAGAAATGTATGTATATAACAAAACAGAAATAGACTCACAGAGAACAAATTAATGGTTACTGGTGGGGCGACTTAAAGCGGGAGGGAAAAACAGTAGTTTGTTTCTCTAAATCCAGTACCCCTATGTATGAAATAAACAAACAAGGATATATAGTACAACACAGGGAAATATAGACATTATTGTGTAACCACTTTAGTGGAACATGATCTATAAAAATATTCAATCCATATGTTGTACCCCTGAGACTAATGTAATATTGTAAATCAACTATACTTCAATTTAAATAATCCATAGGGTGGCTGAATGGATTAAAGAAAGTTCAATTATACTGTGTACAAGATATTCATGTTAACTTCTAATCCATATATAGCATAAAATTGAAAGATTGGGAAGAAAATACTCCATGAAAATGATACTTGACTGACTAGTCTATTCTGAGATAAAAAAGACTTGAAGTCAAACCTCTCAAAGGAAAGAAGGTTATCACATAATGATAAATGGATTAATTCATCAAGAAATCATGGCAATTATAAATATGTATGTATCCAGCTTTGGAGCCTCTCAACATATAAAGAATATATTAACCCACGTGAAGGGGAAAATGTGCAGAAATAAAATAATGGTAAGAAACGTCGATACCCAACTTTCAACACTGTATAGGTCATCCGGACATAATATCAATCAGGAAACACTGAACCTGAACACACACTTGATATCAAATGAACCTAACATACATCTACAGTATATTCCACTCAACAGCAGCAAACTTTCCATTGTTCTTAAGTACACATAGAACATTGCCTAGGGTAGATCCTATGTTAAGCCACAAAACAAGTCTTCAAAAATCCAAGAATATTGAAATCATATCAAGGATCATTTCCAACCACAACGGTATGAAACTGAAATTCAATATTAAAAAGAATAATTGAAAATTCAAGAACACTTAGAAATTGAACAATAAGCTCCTGAATAGCCAATGCATACAGGAATAAATCAAAACGGAAATTTAAAAGAAATCTTAAAGCAAACAAAATTGGAAACACAAAGTACCTAAATTTATGGAATACAGGAACAAGACTGCAATTCAAAGAGTTATGTTTACAGTAATAAATGCATATATTTTCAAAGAATTCTTGAGAGGGGATCAAGAGGATAGAGTAGGAAGACACTGAGCTCCCCTGCTGCCAAAGACACACCCAAATTACAACCACTTACACGGAAATTATCTCTGAAGGCTAGCAGGGAATGTTTTCCACAACTAAAGATATAAGGAAGGAGAAACCACAAGGCAGGTAGGAGGACTGGAAACACAGTCTAATTGGAACCCACACATATAGCACAGTGACCCACAGCTGGAAGATATCACAATTGCATAGGTCCTCCACATGGAGGGAAGGGTATGAGCCTGGCATTAGGCTGCTCAGCCCAGGGTTCCTGCACTGGAAGAAAAGAACACAGCAGGTCTGGCTTTGAAAACTTGCAGGGCTTATTTTCAGGAAATCTGGAGACTAAAGGAAACTGAGACTGCTCTCATAGGGCACACACAAATCTCACATGTTCTCAGTCCCTGTGCAGAGCCAATAGAGTGAAAGACACGTGTGCCAGACCCACTTGCTAATCTCGGAGAGCTTCTTGGAAAGGCAAGAGGCGACTGGGACTCCCACTAGGAACTGAGACATGGGCAAGCAACATTTTAGAATCTTCCCTGGAACTGATTAGAATCAGGGGCCTGCCCCACTTACCACCATGCCCATAGCACTCCCGCACCAGAAGGCCTCACAACCCGACACACGGGGGGCCTACGCTGTCCACCTGTGCACCTGGAGCACCACACAGCCACCCATAATGGAGGGCTGCCTTGGATATCAGCACACCCATGGCAATCAATCACATACTGCAGGGGCTCACAGCCATTTAGGCCAGGGTCCAATACCACCTACCAGCTTGTCTACAGCAGTTGGCCCTGCCCTAAGAGAAAGGTGTGTGCAGCCCACACAGGGGACACCCCTGGAGCATGTGGCTCTGCTGGCCAGAGGACAATGTGCTGCTGGGCCCTATCAGTCATCTCCTATATAAGGCCACTACTCTGAGACCCGGGAATGTAACAACCTGAACCTAATGAATAAAGATGTACAGAGAATTAGGAAACATAAGGAAATAGAGGAATACGTTACAAATGAAGTAACAAGACACGACATCAGACAAAGAACTGAATAAAACAGGGATAAGCATTCTACCCGATAAAAAAAAGTGTTCACAGTAATGATTATAAAGACGCTCACCCAAGTCAGGAGAAGAATAGATAGACATAGTGAGAATTTCAACAGAGTAATAACATGTCAAAAAGAACAAAACAGTGAACAATACAATAAAAGAGATTAAAACACACACACATGTACATGAGAGAAGCCACATTATACTGTAGGATACAGAAGAACAGATCAGTGAAATGGAAAACAGAGTAGTGAAAATCACCCAAACTGAATAGCACAAAGTAAAAGCAATTAAGAGTATACGTAAAGGGACCTCTGAGACAACATCAAGAATACTAACATGAGCATTACAGGGGCCCCAGAACGAGGAGAAGAGAGAAACGGGCAGATAACTTAGTGGAGGATAGAGTAACTGATAACTTTCCTAACCTGGGGAAGGAAACACACATCCAGGTCCAGGAAAAACAGAGTCCCAAACAAGATGAAGACAAACAGGTCCACACCAAGACATATTATAAAGCTCCAAAAATTTAAAGAGTGATCACAGAGGCAGTGAAATAAAAGGGTCTAGTTATGTTCAAGGTATTCCCATAAGACTGCCAGATGACTTCTCAGCACAATTTTCAAACTAGGAAGGAATGATAGGATATAATCAATGGGCTAAAAAGAAAAAGTCTACAACAGGAATACTCTACCAGCAAAATTATTATTCAGAATTGCAGGAGAGGGCTTCCCTGATGTCACAGTGGTTGAGAATCTGCCTGCCAATGCAGGGGACACGGGTTCGGGCCCTGATCCAGGAAGATCCCACATGCCACAGAGCAACTAAGCCTGTGTGCCACAACTACTGAGCCTGTGCTCTAGAGCCCATGAGACACAACTACTGAGCCTGCTAGCCACAACTACTGAAGCCTGAGCACCTAGAGCCCATGTTGCACAACAAGAAGAGCTACTGCAATGAGAAGCCCATGCACCACAACGGCCCATGCACCACAACGAAGAGTAGCCTCCACTTGCCACAACTAGAGAAAAGCCCACGCACTGCAATGAAGACCTAATACGGCCAAAAATAAATAAATGAATTTATGGAGGAAAGAAAGAATTGAAGGAGAGATCAAGAGTTTCCCAGATTAGCAAAAGCTAAAAGAGTTCATCACTAATAAACCAGCCTTATATGCAGTGTTGGAGGAATTTACTTAAGCTTCAAAGAAGTCTCACTAATTATTGATAGTAACAAGAAAACAAACAAAAGTAAAAATCTCACTGGAAAACCTATACATAGAGTAAGGGTAATAGATCAAACATTTTTTTAGCTTCTGTAAAGAATAAAAGACAATAGTAGTATGTTTTTTTGGAAAAGAGAGGGCCCAAATAAATCAGAAATGAAAGCGATGATGTTACAACAGACACCACAGAAATACAAAGTATCCTAAGATACACACAGGGTAACTCAGGGCTCAGACTGGACAGAGCCCAGTCTCCCTTCCACTGTACATGAGTTACAGGAGCCTCAGGAACTGAGGAGGGGGTCCCCGAGGGGAGGCACAAGATAGAAGATGTTAGGCATTAACCTGACTGTATTTATGTTAAACCTGCCTGAACTACATTCACATGAGATTGTTTTGTCCTGAATGTACATTGGCACCTTTAGTCTGAACTGCAGATCTTTGGCTTCACCACCTCCACCGACAGCATTAGCTTCACCTGCTGTGGACCGTCTCCTATAGTATTTCTAGAACCACAAAGCATCGAAGTTTCACAGGACACAGAGTCTGTGAGACTCCACTCAGTCTCAGAGTCTCAACCCCACTCAGAGACGTAGAGTCACAACAGAGACTCCACTCTTGGAGGACACACACAGTAGTGTGCACATCAGGACCCAAGGGAAGGAGCAGTGACCCCATAGGAGACTGAGCAGACCTACTTGCTAGTTTTAGAGGGTCTCCTGCAGAGGTGGGGGGTGACTGGGCCTCACCGTGTGGACAAGGACACTGGCAGCAGAAGTTCTGGGAAGTCCTCCTTAGCATGAGCCCTCCCAGAGTCCGCAGGTAGCCCCACCAAAGAGCCAGGTAGGCCATAGTTCTGGGTCGCCTCAGGCCAAACAACAAACAGAGAGGGAATTCTGCCCCATGCATCAGCAGACAAGCGGATTAAAGTTTTATGGAGCTCTGCCCACCAGAGCAACACCCAGCTCTACCCACCACCAGTCCCTCACATCAGGAATGCTGCACAAGCCTCTAAGATAGACTCATCCAGCAGAGAGCAGATAGCAGAAGCAAGAAGAACTACAGTTCTTCAGCCTGTGGATGGAAAACCACATTCACAGAAAGATACACAAAATGAAAAGGCAGAGGAATTTGTACCAGATGAAGGAACAAGATAAAACCCCAGAAAAACAACTAAATGAGGTGGAGATAGGCAACCTTCCAGAAAAAGAATTCATAATAATGATAGTGAAGATGATCCAAGACCTTGGAAAAAGAATGGAGGCAAAGATCGAGAAGGTGCAAGAAATAGTTAACAAAGACCTAGAAGAATTAAAGAACAAACAAACAGAGATGAACAGTACAATAACTGAAATGAAAAATACACTAGAAGGGGGCTTCCCTGGTGGCGCAGTGGTTGAGAGCCCACCTGCCGATGCAGGGGACATGGGTTCGTGCCCTGGTCTGGTAAGATCCCACATGCCACGGAGCGGCTGGGCCCGTGAGCCATGGCCGCTGAGCCTGCACATCCAGAGCCTGTGCTCCACAATGGGAGAGGCCACAAAAGTGAGAGGCCCGCGTACCGCAAAAAAAAAAAAAAAAAATACACTAGAAGGAATCAATAGTAGAATAACTGAGGCAGAAGAACGGATAACTGTCCTGGAGACAGAAAGGTGGAATTCACTGCTGCAGAAAAGAATAAAGAAAAAAGAATGCAAAGAAATGAAGACAGCTTAAGAGACCTCTGGGATAACATTAAACGCAACAAAATTTGCATTATAGGGATCCCAGAAGGTGAAGAGAGAGAGAAAGGACGCGAGCAAATATTTGAAGAGATTATAGTCGGAAACTTCCCTAGCATGGGAAAGGAAATAGTAGCCACCCAAGTCCAGAAAGCACAGAGAGTCCCAGGCAGGATAAACCCAAGGAGAAAAATGCCGAGACACGTAATAATCAAACTGACAAAAATTAAAGACAAAGACAAATTATTGAAAGCCCAAGGGAAAAATGACAACATACAAGGGAACTCCCATAAGGTTAACAGCTGATTTCTCAGCAGAAACTCTACAAACCAGAAGGGAGTGGGCTGATATATTTAAAGTGATGAAAGGGAAGAACCTACAACCAAAAGAACTCTACCCAGCAAGATCTCATTCAGATTCAATGGAGAAATCAAAAGCTTTACAGACAAGCAAAAGCTAAGCGAACTCAGCACCACCAAACCAGCTCTACAACAAATGCTAAAGGAACCTATCTAAGTGGGAAACACAACAGAAGAAAAGAATCTACAAAAACAAACACATAACAATTAAGAACATAGAAATAGGAATATACATATCAATATTTACCTTAAATGTGAATGGATTAAATGCTCCAAACAAAAGACACAGTCTTGCTGAATGGATACAAAAACAAGGTCCATATATATGCAGCCTATAAGAGACCCATTTCAGACCTAGGGAAACCTACAGACTGAAAGTGAGGGGATGGAAAAGGATATTCCATGCAAATGAAAATCAAAAGAAAGCTGGAGTAGCAATACTCATATCAGATACAATAGACTTTAAAATAAAGAGCGTTACAAGAGACAAGGAAGGACACTACGTAATGATCAAGGGATCAATCCAAGAAGAAGACATAACAATTATAAATATATATGTACCCAACATAGGAGCACCTCAATACATAAGGCAACTGCTAACAGCTATAAAAGAGAAAATCGACAGTAACACAATAATAGCAGGGGACTTTAACACTTTACTTACACCAATGGAGATCATCCGGACAGAAAATTAATAAGGAAACACAAACTTTAAATGACACAATAGACCAAATAGATTTAATTGATATTTATAGGACATTCCATCCAAAAACAGCAGATTACCTGTTCTTCTCAACTTCACGCAGAACATTCTCCAGGATAGATCACATCTTGGGTCACAAATAAAGCCTCAGGAAATTTAATAAAACTGAAATCATATCAAGCATCTGTTCTGACCACAAGGTTATGACATTAGAAATCAATTACAGGGAAAAAATATGTAAAAAACAGAAACACATGGAGGCTTAACAATACGTCACTAAATAACCAAGACATCACTGAAGAAAGAAAAGAGGAAATCAAAAACAACCTAGAGACAAATGACAACAAAAACATGATGATCCAAAACCTATGGGATGCAGCAAAAGCAGTCCTAAGAGGGAAGTTTATAGCCATACAAGCCTACCTCAAGAAACCAGAAAACTCTCAAATAAACAATCTAACCTTCCACCTAAAGGAATTAGAGAAAGAAGAAAGAAACCCAAAGTTAGTAGAAGGAAAGAAATCATAAAGATCAGAGCAGAAATAAATGAAACAGAAACAAAGAAAACAATAGCAAAGATCAATAAAACTAAAAGCTGGTTCTTTGAGAAGATAAACAAAAATGATAAATCGTTAGCCAGACTCAAGGAAAAGAGGGAGAGGACTCAAATCAATAAAATTAGAAGTGAAAAAGGAGAAAAGTTGCAACAGACACCACAGAAATACAAAGCATCCTAAGAGACTTCTACAAGCAACTCTATGCCAATCAAATGGACAACCTGGAAGAAATGGACAAATTCTTAGAAAGGTATAACCTTCCAAGACTGAAAGAGGAACAAATAGAAAATATGAATAGACCAATCACAAGTAATGAAATTGAAACTGTGATTAAAAATCTTCCAACAAACAAAAGTCCAGAACCAGATGGCATCAGAGGTGAATTCTATCAAATATTGAGACAAGAGCTAACACCCAACCTTCTCAAACTCTTCAGAAATTTGCAGGGAAAGGAACACTCCCAAACTCATTCTATGACGCCACCATCACACTGATACCAAAACCAGACAATGATACTACAGAAAAAGAAAATTAGAGACCAATATCACTGATGAATATAGATGTAAAAATCCTCAACAAAATACTAGCAAACAGAATTGAACAACACATTAAAAGGATCACACACCATGATCAGGTGGGGTCTATCCTAGGAACGCAAGGGTTCTTCAATATACACAAATCAATCAATGTGATACACCATATTAACAAATTGTAGAATAAAAATATCATCTCAATAGAAGCAGGAAAAAATTTTGACAAAATTCAACACCCATTTATGATTAAAAATTCTCCAGAAAGTGAACATAGAGGGAATCTACCTCAACATAATAAAGGCCATATATGACAAACCCACAACAAACATCATTCTCAATGGTGAAAAACTACAAGAATTTCCTCTAAGATCAGGAACAAAACAAGGATGTCCTCCCTCACCAGTATTATTCAACATAGTTTTGGAAGTCCTAGACACAGCAATCAGAGAAAAAAAAGAAATAAAAGGAACACAAATTGGAAAAGAAGTAAAATTTTCACTGTTTGCAAATGACATGATACTACACATAGTGAATCTTAAAGATGACACTAGAAGATTACTAGAGCTAAACAATGAATCTGGTAAAGTTGCAGGATACAAAGTTAATGCACAGAAATCTCTTGCATTCCTCTACACTAACAATGAAAGATGAGAAAGAGAAATTAAGGAAACAATCCCATACACCATTGCGACAAAAAGAATAAAATATGTAGTAATGAACCTACCTAGGGAGGTCAAAGTCCTATACTCAGAAAACTATAAGACACTGCTGAAAGAAATCAAAGATTATATAAACAGATGGGAGTATTAACCATATGCTTGGATTAGAAGAATCAATATTGTGAAAATGACTATACTACGCAAAGCAATCTACAGATTCAATGCAATCCCTATCAAATTATCAGTGGCATTTTCTACAGAACTAGAACAAGAAAACCTTAAAATTTGTATGGAGACACAAAACACCCCGAATCGCCAAATGAGTCTTGAGGGAAATTAAAAGAGCTGGAGGAATCAGACTTCCTGACTTCAGACTATACTACAAAGCTACAGTAATCAAGACTATATGGTACTGGCACCAAAACCGAAATATAGATCAATGGAACAGGATAGAAAGCCCAGAGATAAACCTACATACCTATGGCTAACTCATCTATGACAAAGGAGGCAAGGACAAACAATGGAGAAAAGATAGTCTCTTCAGTAAGTGGTGCTGGGAAAACTGGACAGTTACACATAGAAGAATGAAATTAGAACATCCATAACACCATACACAAAAATAAACTCCAAATAGATTAGAGATCTAAATGTTAAGACCAGACGCTATTAAACTCTTAGAAGAAAACATAGGCAGAACACTCTATGACATAAATCACAGCAAGATCCTATTTGACCCACCTCCTAGAGAAATGGAAATAAAAACAAAAATAAACAAATGGGACCTAATGAAACTTAAAAGCTTTTGCACAGCAAAGAAACACATAAAGAAGACGAAAAGACAACCCTCAGAATGGGAGAAAATCTTTTCAAATGAAGCAAATGACAAAGGATTAATCTCCAAAATTTACAAGCAGCTCATGTAGCTCAATATCACAAAAACAAACAACCCAATCCAGGAATGGGCAGAAGACCTAAATAGACATTGCTCCAAAGACGATATACAGGTTGCCAACAAACACATGAAAGGATGCTGAACATCACTAATCATTACAGAAATGTAAATCAAAACTACAGTGAGGTATCACTCACAGCAGTCAGAATGGCAATCATCAAAAAATCTACAAAAAAATAAATGCTGGAGAGGCATTTATTGGAGAAAAGGGAACACTCTTTCAGTGTTAGTGGGAATGTAAATTGATATAGCCATTAGGGAGAACGGTATGGAGGTTCCTTAAAAAACTAAAAATAGAAGTACCATATGACCCAGCAATCCAACTCCTGGGCATTTACCCTGAGAGAACCATAATTCAAAAAGAGTTATGTTCAACAATGTTCATTGCAGCTCTATGTACAATAGCCAGGAGATGGAAGCAACCTAAGTGTCCATCGACTGATGAATCGATAAAGAATATCTGGCACATATATACAATGGAATATTACTCAGCCATAAAAAGAAACAAAACTGAGTTATTTGTAGTGAGATGGATGGACGTACAGACTGTCCTACACAGTAAAGTAAGTCAGAAAGAGAAAAACAAATAGCGTGTGCTAACACAGATATATGGAGTCTAAAGAAAAAAATGTTTATGAAGAACCTAGGGGCGGGAGAGGATTAAGGACACAGACGTACAGAAAGGACTTGAGCACACGGGGAGGGGGAAGGGTAAGCTGGGACAAAGTGAGAGAGTGGCATGGACATATATACATTACCAAATGTAACATCGATAGCTACTGGGAAGAAGCCACATAGCACAGGGAGATCAGCTCAGTGCTTTGTGAACACCTAAAGTGGTGGGATAGAGACAGTGAGAGAGAGATGCAAGAGGGAGGGGATATGGTGGTATATGTATAGCTGATTCACTTTGTTATACAGCAGAAACGAACACATCATTGGCGTAAAGCAATTATACGCCAATAAAGTTGTAAATTGAAAAAAAAAAGAAAGCCCAGAGATAAACCTACATACCAATGGTCAATAATCTATGACACAGGAGGCAAGACTATACAATGGAGAAAAGACAGTCTCTTCAATCAGTGGTTCTGGGAAAAATGGGCAGCTACATGTAAAAGAATGAAATTAGAATACTCCCTAACACCATACAGAAAAATAAATTCAAAATGGATTAGAGACCTTAATGTAAGACCGGACAGTATAAAACTCTTAGAGGAAAAAATAGGAAGAATACTCTGACATAAATCACAACAAGATCTTTTTTGATCCACCTCCTAGAGTAATGCAATAAAAAAGATAAACAAATGGGAACTAATGAAACATAAAAGCTTTTGCAAAGCAAAGGAAAGTAAAAACAAGACGAAAAGACAACTCTCAGAATGGGAGAATATATTTTCAAATGAAGCAACAGACAAAGGATTAATCTCCAATAATATATAAACAGCACATGCAGCTCAATATTAACAAAACCAAACAACCCAATACAAAAATGGCAGAAGATCTAAATAGACATTTATTCCAAGAAGAGAGAGAGATGGCCAAGAAGCACATGAAAAGTTTCTCAACATCACTAATTATTAGAGAAATGCAAATCAAAACTACAATGAGGTATCACCTCACACCTCTTAGAACGGACATCATCAGAAAATCTACAAACGACAAATGCTGGGGAGGGTGTGGAGAAAAGGAACCCTCTTCCACTATTGGTGGGAATGTAAATTGATACAGTCACTATGGAGAACAATATGGAGGTTCCTTAAAGAACTAAAAATAGAATTACCATATGATCCAGCAACCCCACTACTGGGCATATACCCAGAGAAAATCATAAATCAAAAAGACACATTCACCACAATGTTCATTGCAGCACTATTTACAATAGCCGGGTAATGGGAGCAACCTAAATGCACACAGACAGACGAATGGATAAAGATGTGGTACATATATAAAATGGAATGTTACTCAGCCATAAAAAGGAATGAAATTCGGTCATTTGTACAGGCGTCGATGGACCTAGAGACTGTCATACAGAGTGAAGTAAGACAGAAAGAGAAAAAGAAATATTGTATATTAATGCATATATGTGGAACCAAGAAAAATGGAACAGGTGAACTGGTTTGCAGGGCAGAAATAGAGACACAGATGTAGAGAACAAACGTATGGACACCAAGGGGGGAAAGCCGTGGGGGGGTAGTGCTGGGATGAATTGGGAGTTTGGGATTGACTTATATACACCCATATGTATAAAATCGATAACCAGAAAGAACCTGCTGTATAATAATAAAATTAAAAATTAAAAAAATAAATAAACATACAAAAAGTAAAACAGCAAAAAAGTTCTTCCATTCCCATACATGTATTTATATGAATGAATTATTTCCATGCTTCTATCTATAAATACAGAAAAGAGGAATAAAACCTACATTGAACTAAAAAAGAAAAAAAAAAAAAGCAGAACCCACCAGTTATAAACAGGAAAACCCTATCAGGACACTTGCTCCAAAGGTAAAGAATCCTGAAGTTGGTCAGAGGTGGGTAATCGTCTCCCATGCAGTCAGGAGCCCCCCCACCCCCACAAGGAGCGTCCTCATTGCAAAGCTGGGGAACCATGCCGAGGCATCTCTGAGTAAATGTGAGCTGAGCTCCAGGCCAGCTGCTGCTGAACTGTTCCCACACTTCCCAGGTACAACCCCTGAATCTGTGCAAGGACTTGAAAGCCTAGAGGAAGGGTCATGGAGCCACACCAGCGACAGAACCCAGGCCGACTTGGTGCCTACAGGCCAAGCAGGATGGTCCTGGCCCCGGGCGCACTTCTGGAAGCTTTCCATTTCTCTGCCTGAGATACCCCTCCTGTCCCGGCCCCCACTGCTTTTTTCCTTACTCACCTCTGCCTGGGGAGAAATTCCAGCAGCAGATATGGGTGACACATCCTCTTCTTTAACAGTTGGCAGCTTGGCAACTCCTGCAGAAAACCCAGCAGAGCCCCACTCACACCGGGCCACCCAAAAAACCGTGGCCCCTCACTCTCTCCCACCAGCCCAGCCCCGACACTGCTGACGGGGCAGAGAATATGGCGTCAGACACAACTGAAGGGGCTCTTGCTGCCTGGAGCGGTGTTTATATTGACCTCAAACCAGGCACACCTGGAGAGGGCTGGCCGGCAGTGTCAGGCTGCCCAGGTCAGCCAATCCTCGCCCCTCTGGGGCTCACAGCAGCAGAAAATGGACCTTGATGAACCGACCAGGTCCAAGGAACAGGTGTGGGCTCCTGAGAGTCAGGCTAGACAAGGGGCTGCAGCTCTGGCTTGTTTTCTAATCATTTTATCTGGCCCATGAATGGGAGACAACTTCAAGAAGACCCTCTCCTAATGAGAGGAACCCAGGAGTCAGGGAGAGGAGGGGTGGTGGGTGGAGACAGAGGCCTGGTGCCCCGGCTGCAGTGGAAGTCTCTGGAAGACCAGGTGGAGGGAGGCGGCACAGAGTGACGCCCAGTGTCACAGACCTGTTGGAGCTGTTGTTTGTTAGTTCAGGTCGTGCTCTGAGGTGCTCTGTGTCAGCCCTGAGCAACAGGTGAGCTGGGGGTGCTCTGCAATGGGGGCTATGTGCATGGTTCCTGTGTGCCCAGTCTTGCTGGGTACCTGCACAGGTGAGCTCCATATCCTGGGAGGGGCCTGACCATGAGAGCCCTGTGGGCTACTGGGTACTTGGTAAAGGACGTCAGGTCAGTGAAGCAACTGAGAATATACATCCAGTAGTTCCTAATTCCTACACACTGATGGTCATTCTACCATCCACCAGGACATGGTATTCTGTATTAGACTTAGATGATGTCTTCTTCTGTATTCCATTAGTCCCAGAGTCACAAGAAATTTTGAAGTAGCGAGGAGTCTAGCCGGTCTTATTGGCCGCCGTCACTGCAGTGTCTGTAGGTTTTTCTATGGTGACAGTGTGATATACGGTTCCCCCACCAAGGTACGGGTTAGGATTAGGGTACGGGTTAGGGTATGATTTAGGGTTAGGGTTATGGTTAGGATTAGCGTTAGGGAATGGATACAGTTTATGGTACCAGTTAGTGTACGACAACGGGTTTGGTTAGAATCCATGTTAGGGTGTAGGTTAGTGTTAGTATATGGGTTAGGATTAGGTTGTGGGTTAGGGGACGGTTTAGGGTTAGGTTTAGCGTTAGGGAAAGGGTACGGATTAGGTCACTGTTTAGGGTACGACAACGGTTTAGGGTACCTGTTAGGGGTAGTGTTACTGTTAGTGTACGTGTTACAATTAGGACTTGGGTAAGTATAAGGGTTAGGGTTAGGGTTAGGGTACGTGTTAGTGTTAGTGTATGGGTTATCATTATGGCACAGCTTAGTGTAAGGGTTAGGGTTAGGGTTAGGGAACGGGTACGGTTTTGGTTACAGTTTAGTGTATGACAACATCAGTCTTTGGGGGTTTATCCAGGCACATTCACCTCTAGTGTATAAAAGAGGAACACCACTGGCAGGAGGGTCTGTTTCCCTGGTTACCAGAATGGGGAAAGCAGAAATGCTGCCGCCAAATGGCCGTTGCCTGCAACAGCAGCTTTACAACCTGTGCTGATCGGCACTTCATGTGCACAAGTACTCGAGGGCTGTAAATGAAACCTGCCCTCAAAATGTCTTCAGGGAGGTAATGGCCAAAATATTTCAAAATGTGGCACATATTTCAAGAAAACCATTTGAAGAGGTAAGCTGTACTCACAGTTTGAAGAAAATAAAGGACATGCCTGAAAGCTAAATTTCAAGGCATTATGAGACACATGCAAATCCAACCACAAAGAGGTATCAGCTCACAGCAGTCAGAATAAAAGTTAGTAGAAAAACTACAAACAATAAATGCTGAAGGGGTTATGGAGAAGTGCATACCCTCAACTTTAAATGGGACGTAACCTGGTAAGAGCCATTAATGGAACAGAATGGAGGTGCCTTTACAAGGTAAACAATTGGCTACCATATGATCCAGCAGGCCCACTACTTGGTCTAAAACCGAAGATGACAGAATTGGAAAGACACAGGCTGGCAAATGTGCATTGCAGCAGTATTACAATAGTCAAGACATGGAAGCAACCAAAAATTCCATCAACAGATGAGTGGACAAAGAAGAACTGGTACATGCACAGACCGAATATTAGCCAAGGAAAAAAATGACACAATGCCATTTGCAACACCGTAGATGAGTCTAGAAGTAATCACACAACTTGTCGTAAGTCAGAAAGTGAAAGACACATATACTATGATATCACTTATAGGTGTTACCTAAAAAGTGACACCAGTGAAGATATTTCCCCAGAGAAAGGCAATCACAGATTTATTAAACAAACTTATGATTTACCAATGGAAAGGTGTGAGGATTGGATACATTAAGATATCGGGGTTAACAGAGCTATACAAACACAGGCGAAGTATATAATCACCAAAGACCTACATAATACCAAGAGAAGACTACTCAAGATTGTGTCATAACCTACATGGGAAAAGGATCCAAAGAACAATAGATATATGTATATGTGTAAAACAACCACATCTTGCACACCTAGAACAAGCAAAACATTGTAATCACACTTGCTGTGATAAAAAATGAAAATTAAATTTAAAAAACGAAGAAGTAGTGGGATATAACGTTAAGGGGCTTTTTCCTGGCACATTCCATTCTAATTTACAACCTAGAACGTGACTTTCATTAAGGCTCTGTTGCCCTAATAACCAGATTTGTTAAAGGAGAACTGTGCCTCTTTGTGGCCGTTTCACACAGCAGCAGCTCTAAACCCAGCAATAATGGTTACTTGATATTCAAAATAATTCCAGGCCTGTAAATGACACCTGCCCTCTAAACAAATCCGTGGTCACTAAATCGAGCAAGAATCTCAAAAGACGTGCACATTTCAAAACGACAATTTAAAGAGGCATATTTTACGCACATTTTGTATTCTTTCTTTTTCTCTCGTTTTTTTGTTAAAAAAAAGGGCAAGGAAAAATGCTCAACATCAGGAATTAATAAAGCCATGCAAATCCAGTCTACAGAAACGTTCACCTCACAGCCGTCAGAATGATCACCAGCAAAAAAGTCTACAACTTATAAATGGTGAAGGGGCTTTAGAGAACTGTGTACCCTCTAGCTGCTGCTGGGATGTAACCTGGTAAGAGACAGTACTGAAAACAGAATGGAGGTGTGTTTAAAGGTAAAACTTGAGCTACCATGTGATCTGGTAGGATCACTGATGGGCCTGTCACCTGAGTAGACCAGAATCAAAGAGACACAGGCTGGCAATCCTGCACTGCAGCAACATGTATCATAGCCAAGACTTGGAAGAAACCAAAATGTCCATCAACAGAAAAATTCACCAAGAAGAAGTCGTCCTTGTACACAATGGAATATTAGCCATGGAAAAGCATGGAACAGTGCCATTGGCACCACCATAGAAGGATCTAGAGATAATCACCCAACTTGAAGTAAGAAAGAAAACGAAAGACAGATATCCTATTACATCACTTATAGGTGTTACATAAAAGTTGATACCCATGAAATAATTTCCAAGAGAAGGACACTCATAGATTCAGAAAACCAAATTATGTTTAACCAAATGGAAAGGTGTAAGGAATGTATGAATTAGGATATGGGGGTTAACAGACATGTACTTATATATATGAAATATATAATCACAAAATACCTATGGAATACCAAGAGAGGTCTACTCAAAACTCTGTAATAACCTACATGGGAAAGGATCCAAAGATGAATAGATCTATACATAGATATAATGAAGCAGATTCTGTTCAGCTAGAACACACACAACAATTTTCTCAAATTTGCTCTTATAATTAATAAAAATTAAATTTAAAAAAACAAACAAGAATTATGGAGATATAAGCTCTTGGGCGTTTGCCCTGACACATTCCACTCTAAATTGCAGCCTACAAACACGATTTCCAGGAAAGATCTGTTGCCCAAAAAACCCAGAATTGGAAACGTAGGAATGCTGTCACCTTGTGCCGTTTCCCGCAAGAGCGGCTTTAAAACCACAGGTAACCATCACTTAACATTCACAAGGACTCACTCTGGGCTGTAAAGCACACCTGCCGTCAAAACTTGTACTGAGGCATGGAATGGCCAAAAAAATTCAAATCCGGCAAATTTTTCAAGGAGACAGTATGAAGAGGTAAGTTTTACTCACTATTTTTCAAATAAAAAAGAAAATGGATAAAAGCTCAACATCAGAAATTATTAGAGTCATGCAAATCTAGCCTACAAAAAGGTTTCAACTCACGCAAGTCAACTACCATCAGCCAAAAGTCTACAGACAATAAACGCTGAAGGTGTTTTAGAGAGCTGTGTATCCTCTAGCTGCTTGTGAGATGTCAAGTGGCAAGATCCGGTAATGAGAACAGAAAGGAGCTGCGTTTAAAAGTAAAAATTGAGATGTCATTCGATCCAACACGCCCACCACTGGGCCTATCACCTAAGCGCCGAATCGAGAAGACACACGCTGACAAGCCTGTACTGAAGTAATACTGAAAATAGCCAGGACATGGAAGCAGCAAAAATGTCAGTTAACAGATGAATGGACAGAGAAGAAGTGGTACATGTACCTAATGGAAGATTAGCTTTCAAAAAAATGAACAATGTCGCTTTCATGACTACAGGTGAGTCTAGAAATAATCATATTATGTGAAGTCAAAAGTGTATGATATATCTCCTATGATATAATTTATAGATGTTATCTTAAGATTCCTACCAATGAACATATTTCCAAAGGAAAAGCCACTCAGAGACGTATGAAACAAACTAATGGTTAACCAAAATGAAAGGTGGGAGGATGAGTAAATTAGGATTATGGGGTTAACATACATACACTAATATATGTTATAAGTATATAAACTTATAATATATAAAATATACAAATTATATAATCATTAATATATATAAATTATATAATCACCAAACACCTACCAAATACCAAGGGAGCTCTACTCAACACTCTATAATAACCTACATGGTAACAGGATCCAATGATGAACAGATATATGTATGAAAAATTGATCCTAATTGGTACATCCAGAGAATCACAACACTCTAATAAAATTTACCCCAATAGGGGCTTCCCTAGTGGCGCAGTGGTTGAGAATCTGCCTGCCAATGCAGGGGACACGGGTTCGAGCCCTGGTCTGGGAGGCTCCCACATGCCGTGGAGCAACTATGCCCATGAGCCACAACTACTGAGCTTGTGCGTCTGCAGCCTGTGCTCCACAACAAGAGAGGCCACAATAGTGAGAGGCCCACGCACCCCGATGAAGAGTGGTCCCCGCTTGCCGCAACTAGAGAAAGCCCTCGCACAGAAACGAAGACGCAACACAGCCAAAAATAAATAAATAAATATTAAAGGCAAAGGGGAAATTGTAGATCGAGGAAGAATCTAGTTTAAAAAAAATTTACTCCAATAAGAAACATAAAATAAATTTAGAAAACAAACGTAAGTAGGAGACATAAGCTTTTGGGAGTTTGTCCTGGGACATTCCACTACAGTTTGCAACCTAGGACCACAACTTCAAGGAAGGCTCTCCTGTCCTTGTAACCAAAGTTGGGAATGTAGAAATCTGCCGCCTTGTGGTCAATTCCCGCAACAGCAGCTTTAATCTCAGTGCTATTGTTCACTTAACATTCACAAGGACTGCAGGGCTTTAAATGACACCTGCCCTCAAAAAATATCTTGCGGTCAGGAATGGACATTAATATACAAAACAGTAGGAAATCCGGAGAAGACAATTTCGAGAGGTAAATTTCCTCACAGTGTTTTATTTTTAAGGACATGAAAAAATGTTCAACATCAAAAATTATTAGGGACATGCAAATTTAAACTACAAAAAGGTATCAGCTCACAATAGTCTGAATGGCCATCAGAGAAAAATGTCTGCAAACAATAAATGCTGAATGGGTTTCCGAGAATGGATACACTCATACGCTGTTGCTGGGATGTAAACTGGTAACAGCCACTAATCAGAACAGAATGAAGGTGCCTTTAAAAGGTAAAAATTGAGCTACTATGTGATCCTGCCAAAACACTAATGGGCCTGTAACCTGAGAACACCAGAATTCAGAAATACCCAGGTACCCAAAAATGCTCTTCAGTGATACTTACAATAGCCAGACACGGATGCAAGCAAAATGTTCAAAAACAAATGAATGGGCAAAGAAGTGGTACATGTACACAATCGAATATTAGCCACGGAAATGATGAAACAATGCCTTTTCCATCACCACTGATGAACCTAGGGGTAATCATACTACGTAAAGTAAGTCACAAAAAGAAAGACAAATATCCGATGACATCATTTACTAGGGTTATCTAGAAATTGATACCCATGAATATATTTCCACTGCGAAAGACCCATACAGACTTTGAAAAAGGTGAAAGGAATGGAAAAATTAGGATGTTGGGGTTAACATGCATTTAATAATTCATATAAAATATATAATCAAGAAGGACCTACTGGATGCCAAGGGAGGTCTACTCAACTCTCTCTAATGACCAACATGCGAAAGAACCTAAACCTGATTAGATATATGTATACATATGAATGAACCAGCTTCTTTACACCTAGAACAAACACAACATTGTAATCAAATTTACCCTGATAAGAAATAAAAAATAAATTAAACGAGAAGTAATGTGACACAAGATTTTGTGTATTTGTCCTGGCACTTTACACTCCAATTTACAATCGAGGAAGACGAATTCCACTAAACCAATGTTTTACCTAGCAATCAAGGTGAGTATGAATAAATTCCACTGCCTTGTTGCCCTTTCCTGCAACTGCAACTTTAAAAACAATGCTTATGGGTACTTAATATTCAGAAGAACTGTTGGGCTCTAAGTGACACCCACAATCAGGAAATGTCCACGGGTAGGTAAGCAAAATAAATTCCAAAGGAACAGACTTTCAAGATCCTATTTCAATAGGTAAATTTTACACTGTTTAAAAGAAAAGCACTTGAAAAGATGTTCTAATTCCTATATTATTGGCGTCATGGAAGTCAAAACTACAAGGAGGGATCACTTCACATGAGTAAGAATAGCCACCATTGAAACATCTACAAACAGTAAATGCTTGAGAGGTTGTAGAAAAAAGGCAACCCTCCTATGCTGCTGTTGGGATCTAACATGGTAACAGCCACTATAAATAAGAGTATGGAGGTGCCTTTACAAGGTAAATTTAGAGGTACCATATGATCCAGCTGTCCCACTCCCAGGCGTATAACAGGAGAAAACCAGAATTGGAAAACACACATGCACCCATATGTGTACCGCAGCACAATTTACAACGTCTAAGACATGGAAGCAACCAAACTATCCATCAGCAGATGGACGGATAAAGAAGCGGTACATGTTCACAGTGAAATATTACTCAGAAATGAAAAGAATGAAGGAATGCCATTTGCAGCATCATAGATAGAATTAGAGATAATCATACTAAGTGAAGTAAGTCAGAAAGAGAAAGTCAAATATCATATGATACTACTTATAGCTGAAATGTAAAAATTGATACCAATGAACTAATTTACAAGAGAGAAACAGGGACTTTCCAGGTGGTGCAACGGTTAAGAATCTGAGCTTCCAATTCAGGGGGCATGGGTTCGATCCCTGGTGTTGGGAGAACTAATATCACACATGCCTTGCAGTACAGCCAAAAAAAATAAAATAAAAGAGAGAGAAACAGACTCACAGACTTAGAAAACAAGCATATGCTTACCCAATGAGAAAGGTGGGTGGAAGGAATAAATCAATCAGGAGGCTGGGGAAAATATTTACACACTCATACATATAAAATAGATTATCAACAAGGACCTACTGCATAACAAAGGGAAGTCTACTCAACACTCTCTAATAACCTATATGGGAAAAGAATCTGAAGATGAATAGACATATGAATATACATAACTGAACAAGATTCTGTACGCCTACCACAAACAGAATATTTTAAATCAACTTTACTCCAATAAAAAAAGAAAAATTAAATTAAAACAAAAACAAGAAGTAACAAAACAGAAGATTTGGGGTGTTTGTTCTGCCACAGCCCACACTAATTTACAATCCAAGAGCCCGTCTTCCACAGTGGGTCTGGTTACCCAAGGAACCAGAGAGGGGCATGAAGGAAATCCTAACATCTGTGCCCATTTCCACAACAGCAACTTTAAAACATGTGCTTATGGGCACTTCATATTCACAAGGACTGCCAGTGTGTAAATGACACCTGCCCTTAACAAATGCCCTGTGGTAGTTATCGAGCAAAAATTCAAAATAGTCAGACTTTCAAAAACCCAATGTCAACTGTAACTTTTCCTCACAGTGTTTAAAAAAAAACACACGCAAAGATGCTCAAAATCTCGAATTATTGGACAGACACATGCAAATCAAAACTACAACAAGGTATCACCTCACACAGTCAGAATGGCCATCATCAAAAAGTGTACAAACCAATAAATGCTGGAGAGGACATGGAGAAAAGGGAACCCTCCTATGCTGTTGGTGTGATGTAAGCTGGTAACAGCCACTATAAAGTACAGTATGGAGATGCCTTTTAAAAGTAAAAATAGAGCTACCATATCATCCAGCAGTCTTACTTCTGGGTGTACAGCTGCAGAAAGCCAGAAATGAAAATGACAAATGCACCCAAACCCAAACATGCACTGCGGCACTGTTTACAATAGCCAAGGCATGGAGGCAACCAAAATGTCCATCAACAGATGAATGGATAACGAAGAAGTTGTACATGTACACAATCAAATAAATATTACTCAGAAATGAAAAAGCATGATCACCTCTAGGTCCATTCCTGTTGCTGCAAATGACATTATTTCATTCTAAGTGAAGTAAGTCAGATAGAAAAAGACAAATATCATATGATATCACTTATAGTGGAGTCTAAAAAATGATAGAAATGAACAAATTTATAAAACAGAAACAAACCAACAGACTTCATATATCCTTCAGGGAGAAAAAATTTTAAATGTTTCCAATCACTAAATGTCAACCTGAAAAATGTAAGCAATAAATAACGTTGTAAAGGTATTAATTCTCCCCAAATTAACCTATACCAGGCATTAGCAAACTAAACCTGGAGATCACATCCAGCCTATCACCTTCTTTTGTAAATTCAATTTAATGAATGATCCACAAGCAAACCCATAATGAGACGTCAGGTCACACCTCTCAACGTGGCTATTATTCCAAAGTGTACAAATATGAAATGTTGTTCATGACATGGAGAAGGCAATCCTAGTACACTGGTGGTGGGATTGTAAGTTGGTACACCCACTATGAAAAGAATATGGAGGTCCTGATAAAAGCTAAAAGTAGAACTATCATATTAGCCAGCAATTCCACTGCTGGGTATATGTCCAAAGAAAATGAAGACACCAATTTGACAAGATACATGCATCCCAATGTTCATAGCAGCATTATTTACAATTGCCAACATATGGAAGCAAACTAAATGTCCACCAACAGATGAGTGGATAAAGAAGATGTGGTATGTATACACAATAGACTATTACTCAGCCATTAAAAAGGATCAAATTCTGCCATTTGCAACAACATGGAGAGGCCTAGAATATGTATACCTACTTAAGTTAGAGAAGGACAAATACACTATGTTCTCACTTCTCTGTAGAATCTAAAAATGCAAGAAATGTATGTATATAACAAAACAGAAATAGACTCACAGAGAACAAATTAATGGTTACTGGTGGGGCGACTTAAAGCGGGAGGGAAAAACAGTAGTTTGTTTCTCTAAATCCAGTACCCCTATGTATGAAATAAACAAACAAGGATATATAGTACAACACAGGGAAATATAGACATTATTGTGTAACCACTTTAGTGGAACATGATCTATAAAAATATTCAATCCATATGTTGTACCCCTGAGACTAATGTAATATTGTAAATCAACTATACTTCAATTTAAATAATCCATAGGGTGGCTGAATGGATTAAAGAAAGTTCAATTATACTGTGTACAAGATATTCATGTTAACTTCTAATCCATATATAGCATAAAATTGAAAGATTGGGAAGAAAATACTCCATGAAAATGATACTTGACTGACTAGTCTATTCTGAGATAAAAAAGACTTGAAGTCAAACCTCTCAAAGGAAAGAAGGTTATCACATAATGATAAATGGATTAATTCATCAAGAAATCATGGCAATTATAAATATGTATGTATCCAGCTTTGGAGCCTCTCAACATATAAAGAATATATTAACCCACGTGAAGGGGAAAATGTGCAGAAATAAAATAATGGTAAGAAACGTCGATACCCAACTTTCAACACTGTATAGGTCATCCGGACATAATATCAATCAGGAAACACTGAACCTGAACACACACTTGATATCAAATGAACCTAACATACATCTACAGTATATTCCACTCAACAGCAGCAAACTTTCCATTGTTCTTAAGTACACATAGAACATTGCCTAGGGTAGATCCTATGTTAAGCCACAAAACAAGTCTTCAAAAATCCAAGAATATTGAAATCATATCAAGGATCATTTCCAACCACAACGGTATGAAACTGAAATTCAATATTAAAAAGAATAATTGAAAATTCAAGAACACTTAGAAATTGAACAATAAGCTCCTGAATAGCCAATGCATACAGGAATAAATCAAAACGGAAATTTAAAAGAAATCTTAAAGCAAACAAAATTGGAAACACAAAGTACCTAAATTTATGGAATACAGGAACAAGACTGCAATTCAAAGAGTTATGTTTACAGTAATAAATGCATATATTTTCAAAGAATTCTTGAGAGGGGATCAAGAGGATAGAGTAGGAAGACACTGAGCTCCCCTGCTGCCAAAGACACACCCAAATTACAACCACTTACACGGAAATTATCTCTGAAGGCTAGCAGGGAATGTTTTCCACAACTAAAGATATAAGGAAGGAGAAACCACAAGGCAGGTAGGAGGACTGGAAACACAGTCTAATTGGAACCCACACATATAGCACAGTGACCCACAGCTGGAAGATATCACAATTGCATAGGTCCTCCACATGGAGGGAAGGGTATGAGCCTGGCATTAGGCTGCTCAGCCCAGGGTTCCTGCACTGGAAGAAAAGAACACAGCAGGTCTGGCTTTGAAAACTTGCAGGGCTTATTTTCAGGAAATCTGGAGACTAAAGGAAACTGAGACTGCTCTCATAGGGCACACACAAATCTCACATGTTCTCAGTCCCTGTGCAGAGCCAATAGAGTGAAAGACACGTGTGCCAGACCCACTTGCTAATCTCGGAGAGCTTCTTGGAAAGGCAAGAGGCGACTGGGACTCCCACTAGGAACTGAGACATGGGCAAGCAACATTTTAGAATCTTCCCTGGAACTGATTAGAATCAGGGGCCTGCCCCACTTACCACCATGCCCATAGCACTCCCGCACCAGAAGGCCTCACAACCCGACACACGGGGGGCCTACGCTGTCCACCTGTGCACCTGGAGCACCACACAGCCACCCATAATGGAGGGCTGCCTTGGATATCAGCACACCCATGGCAATCAATCACATACTGCAGGGGCTCACAGCCATTTAGGCCAGGGTCCAATACCACCTACCAGCTTGTCTACAGCAGTTGGCCCTGCCCTAAGAGAAAGGTGTGTGCAGCCCACACAGGGGACACCCCTGGAGCATGTGGCTCTGCTGGCCAGAGGACAATGTGCTGCTGGGCCCTATCAGTCATCTCCTATATAAGGCCACTACTCTGAGACCCGGGAATGTAACAACCTGAACCTAATGAATAAAGATGTACAGAGAATTAGGAAACATAAGGAAATAGAGGAATACGTTACAAATGAAGTAACAAGACACGACATCAGACAAAGAACTGAATAAAACAGGGATAAGCATTCTACCCGATAAAAAAAAGTGTTCACAGTAATGATTATAAAGACGCTCACCCAAGTCAGGAGAAGAATAGATAGACATAGTGAGAATTTCAACAGAGTAATAACATGTCAAAAAGAACAAAACAGTGAACAATACAATAAAAGAGATTAAAACACACACACATGTACATGAGAGAAGCCACATTATACTGTAGGATACAGAAGAACAGATCAGTGAAATGGAAAACAGAGTAGTGAAAATCACCCAAACTGAATAGCACAAAGTAAAAGCAATTAAGAGTATACGTAAAGGGACCTCTGAGACAACATCAAGAATACTAACATGAGCATTACAGGGGCCCCAGAACGAGGAGAAGAGAGAAACGGGCAGATAACTTAGTGGAGGATAGAGTAACTGATAACTTTCCTAACCTGGGGAAGGAAACACACATCCAGGTCCAGGAAAAACAGAGTCCCAAACAAGATGAAGACAAACAGGTCCACACCAAGACATATTATAAAGCTCCAAAAATTTAAAGAGTGATCACAGAGGCAGTGAAATAAAAGGGTCTAGTTATGTTCAAGGTATTCCCATAAGACTGCCAGATGACTTCTCAGCACAATTTTCAAACTAGGAAGGAA
>NW_027136281.1:0-32486 GCF_039906515.1 Pseudorca crassidens | reverse complement strand
GGAATGGGTACCATGCAATATGACTTCAAAGAGTCTTCATTTACTCACCGAACCTCTCCAATCCTATCACTGCTGCGTTTATGCCCCTGTACACATGCTTGATTCTCTTTTGGAGACATAGCAATCCATAGGTTTTAAGATACTTACTAGTCAGGTACATTCTTAGGCGTTTAATATGGGGTGTTGAGTCCATTTCGTTGAGCAAGGGGTAGCTCTTGTCTATTCCATATTTGGCTTAAGGAACTTTATCTGTGCTCATTTCAATCTCTGGTTTTATGCAGCACCCCAACTCACCTTTCCCCTTAAGCAAGCATAAGTTGGTTTTCTAAATTTGAGACCCTGTTCTATTTTGGAATTCAGTTCCTTTGTAGCCAAGTTTACATTCCGTGTATTACTGATATCTAATGATGTTTCTTTTTCTGTGTGACTTATTTCAGTTAGAATCATCGTACCTGAATCCACTCATTATGCTGCTATGGGCCTGATGACATAGATTTCATTGCTGAGTGATACTGCATTGTACGTAAGTACCACAAGTTCTTTATCCATTTTTCACTTTCTGTGATATTGAACTTGTACGGTAAATGAGGTTCTTGTAAACAGAGGCGTCCCAAACTTTGGGGTGGCTGTGTCTTTTTGATTTTAATTTCCCTAAGCTATAGGACCATAAGTGGAAGTGCCCTAGGCTCTGTTGCTTTGTTTTTTAGATGTTTCAGGAAACACCATACACTTCTCCCGAGTGTCTGTTGGCAATTTACATCCCGCCCATCAGCATAACAAGGCTCCCAGTTCTCCATGGCCTGTCCTGCCTTTCTGGATTTTACACTTTTTTCAGATGGCCCTTTTGACCGGGGGGAAGTGAGACTTCATTGTAGTGCAGATTTCCTTTGCAAGCTTGCTTGGTTGGCCAAAAAGGGTGTATGCGTTTTTTCCTGAATATATTCAGGAAAAAATGCATACGCCCTTTTTGGCCAAGTGCATCATTGTGGACGTTCTGCCTCTTTTCCTATGCTTTCAATGCAATTCCAGTCTACCTCCTGAAATCGGTTTCCTGCAATTCTGCCCCGCTTTCAAGTCCTCTTGGCAGCCTTACTTCAGTATATTTTTGGACGATAGCTGTCATTTATAACTCTGCAGGTTTGTGAATTACAGTGCCCCTGAGCTCCTTTCTTCAACTCGCTTTCTTTTCAGCTGGCCGCAGCACCGCAGGATGGCTTCAGGCCCTAATCTGGTTCCGGCACGGCACTCTGAGCCTTTGGTTATTTCCTCTTCCTGGTGGGAAATGAGAGTTAAATTTGCCCGTCCAGACACCTCCAGCTACTCTCTCATTGGTTCTCCCTATTCCTGTTCATCTTCCGCAGAAATTGCAAACTGGGCCAAACTGGAGGTTAAAGGCACTGACTCTCCAAGTGGGGAGAGTGTTAGTAAAGCGTCTGGAATGTTGCACCCGAGTACCAGGGTACGAAAACTGAGACATATTTGAACACTTCTCCTGTTCACACGGTTGATGATACTCTGGGTTCCACATGCATGTTTTAGCTGAAGGAAGAATACCTTAAACCTGGGTAGTTGAAACCCGTGGAATGGGTACCATGCAATATGACTTCAAAGGGTCTTCATTTGCTCACCGAACCTCTCCAATCCTATCACTGCTGCGTTTATGCCCCTGTACACACGCTTGATTCTCTTTTGGAGACATAGCAATCCATAGGTTTTAAGATACTTACTAGTCAGGTACATTCTTAGGCGTTTAATATGGGGTGTTGAGTCCATTTCGTTGAGCAAGGAGTAGCTCTTGTCTATTCCATATTTGGCTTAAGGAACTTTATCTGTGCCCATTTCAATCTCTGTTTTTTTGCAGCACCCCAACTCACCTTTCCCCTTAAGCAAGCATAAGTTGGTTTTCTAAATTTTAGACCCTGTTCTGTTCTGTAATTCAGTTCCTGTGTAGCCAAGTTTACATTCCGTGTATTAGTGATATCTTATGATGTTTCTTTTTCTGTGTGACTTATTTCAGTTAGAATCATCGTACCTGAATCCACTCATTATGCTGCTACGGGCCTGATGACATAGATTTCATTGCTGAGTGATATTGCTTTGTAAGTAAATACCACAACTTCTTTATCCATTTTTCACTTTCTGCGATGTTGAACTTGTACTGTAAACGAGGTTCTTGTAAACAGAGGCATCCCAAACTTTGGGGTGGCTGTGTCTTTTTGATTTTAATTTCCCTAAGCTATAGGACCATAAGTGGAAGTGCCCTAGGCTCTGTTGCTTTGTTTTTTAGATGTTTCAGGAAACACCATACACTTCTCCCGAGTGTCTGTTGGCAATTTACATCCCGCCCATCAGCATAACAAGGCTCCCAGTTCTCCATGGCCTGTCCTGCCTTTCTGGATTTTACACTTTTTTCAGATGGCCCTTTTGACCGGGGGGAAGTGAGACTTCATTGTAGTGCAGATTTCCTTTGCAAGCTTGCTTGGTTGGCCAAAAAGGGCGTATGCGTTTTTTCCTGAATATATTCAGGAAAAAACGCATACGCCCTTTTTGGCCAAGTGCATCATTGTGGACGTTCTGCCTCTTTTCCTATGCTTTCAATGCAATTCCAGTCTACCTCCTGAAATCGGTTTCCTGCAATTCTGCTCCGCTTTCAAGTCCTCTTGGCAGCCTTACTTCAGTATATTTTTGGACGATAGCTGTCATTTATAACTCTGCAGGTTTGTGAATTACAGTGCCCCTGAGCTCCTTTCTTCAACTCGCTTTCTTGTGACCTGGCCGCAACACCGCAGGAGGGCTTCAGGCCCTAATCTGGTTCTGGCACAGCATGCTGAGCCTTTGGTTAATTCCTCTTCCTGGTGGGAAATGAGAGTTAAATTTGCCCGTTCAGACACCTCCAGCTAGTCTCTCATTGGTTCTCGCTATTCCTGTTCATCTTCCGCAGAAATTGCAAACTGGGCCAAACAGGAGGTTAAAGGCACTGACTCTCCAAGTCGGGAGAGTGTTAGTAAAGCATCTGGAATGTTGCACCCGAGTACCAGGGTACGAAAACTGAGACATATTTGAACACGTCTCCCGATCTCATGGTTGATCATACTCTAGGTTCCACATGCATGTTTTAGCTGAAGGAAGCATACCTTAAACCTGGGTAGTTGAAACCCGTGGAATGGGTACCATGCAATATGACTTCAAAGGGTCTTCATTTGCTCACCGAACTTCTCCAATCCTATCACTGCTGCGTTTATGCCCCTGTACTCATGCTTGATTCTCTTTCGGAGACATAGCAATCCATAGGTTTTAAGATACTTACTAGTCAGGTACATTCTTAGGCGTTTAATATGCGGTGTTGAGTCCATTTTGTTGAGCAAGGAGTAGCTCTTGTCTATTCCATATTTGGCTTAAGGAACTTTATCTGTGCTCATTTCAATCTCTGGTTTTATGCAGCACCCCAACTCACCTTTCCTCTTAAGCAAGCATAAGTTGGTTTTCTAAATTTGAGACCCTGTTCTGTTTTGGAATTCAGTTCCTGTGTAGCCAAGATTACATTCCGTGTATTAGAGATATCTTATGATGTTTCTTTTTCTGTGTGACTTATTTCAGTTAGAATCATCGTACCTGAATCCACTCATTATGCTGCTACGGGCCTGATGACATAGATTTCATTGCTGAGTGATACTGCATTGTACGTAAGTACCACAAGTTCTTTATCCATTTTTCACTTTCTGTGATATTGAACTTGTACGGTAAACGTGGTTCTTGTAAACAGAGGCGTCCCAAACTTTGGGGTGGCTGTGTCTTTTTGATTTTAATTTCCCTAAGCTATAGGACCATAAGTGGAAGTGCCCTTGGCTCTGTTGCTTTGTTTTTTAGATGTTTCAGGAAACACCGTACACTTCTCCCCAGTGTCTGTTTGCAATTTACATCCCACCCATCAGAATAACAAGGCTCCCAGTTCTCCATGGTCTGTCCTGCCTTTCTGGATTTTACACTTTTTTCAGATGGTCCTTTGGACCAGGGGGAAGTGAGACTTCATTGTAGTGCAGATTTCCTTTGCAAGCTTGCTTGGTTGGCCAAAAAGGGCGTATGCGTTTTTTCCTGAATATATTCAGGAAAAAACGCATACGCCCTTTTTGGCCAAGTGCATCATTGTGGACGTTCTGCCTCTTTTCCTATGCTTTCAATGCAATTCCAGTCTACCTCCTGAAATCGGTTTCCTGCAATTCTGCCCCGCTTTCAAGTCCTCTTGGCAGCCTAACTTCAGTATATTTTTGGACGATAGCTGTCATTTATAACTCTGCAAGTTTGTGAATTACAGTGCCCCTGAGCGCCTTTCTTCAACTCGCTTTCTTGTGACTGGCCGCAACACCGCAGGATGGCTTCACGTCCTAATCTGGTTCTGGCACGGCACGCTGAGGCTTTGGTTAATTCCTCTTCCTGGTGGGAAATGAGAGTTAAATTTGCCCGTCCAGACACCTCCAGCTAGTCTCTCATTGGTTCTCGCTATTCCTGTTCATCTTCCGCAGAAATTGCAAACTGGGCCAAACAGGAGGTTAAAGGGACTGACTCTCCAAGTCGGGAGAGTGTTAGTAAAGCGTCTGGAATGTTGCACCCGAGTACCATGGTTCGAAAACTGAGACATATTTGAACACGTCTCCCGATCACATGGTTGATCATACTCTAGGTTCCACATGCATGTTTTAGCTGAAGGAAGAATACCTTAAACCTGGGTAGTTGAAACCCGTGGAATGGGTACCATGCAATATGACTTCAAAGGGTCTTCATTTGCTCACCGAACCTCTCCAATCCTATCACTGCTGCGTTTATGCCCCTGTACACACGCTTGATTCTCTTTTGGAGACATAGCAATCCATAGGTTTTAAGATACTTACTAGTCAGGTACATTCTTAGGCGTTTAATATGGGGTGTTGAGTCCATTTCGTTGAGCAAGGAGTAGCTCTTGTCTATTCCATATTTGGCTTAAGGAACTTTATCTGTGCTCATTTCAATCTCTGGTTTTATGCAGCACCCCAACTCACCTTTCCGTTTAAGCAAGCATATGTTGGTTTTCTAAATTTGAGACCCTGTTCTGTTTTGGAATTCAGTTCCTGTGTAGCCAAGTTTACATTCCGTGTATTAGTGATATCTTATGATGTTTCTTTTTCTGTGTGACTTATTTCAGTTAGAATCATCGTGCCTGAATCCACTCATTATGCTGCTACGGGCCTGATGACATAGATTTCATTGCTGAGTGATACTGCATTGTACGTAAGTACCACAAGTTCTTTATCCATTTTTCACTTTCTGTGATATTGAACTTGTACGGTAAACGAGGTTCTTGTAAACAGATGCGTCCCAAACTTTGGGGTGGCTGTGTCTTTTTGATTTTAATTTCCCTAAGCTATAGGACCATAAGTGGAAGTGCCCTAGGCTCTGTTGCTTTGTTTTTTAGATGTTTCAGGAAACACCATACACTCCTCCCGAGTGTCTGTTGGCAATTTACATCCCGCCCATCAGCATAACAAGGCTCCCAGTTCTCCATGGCCTGTCCTGCCTTTCTGGATTTTACACTTTTTTCAGATGGCCCTTTTGACTGGGGGGAAGTGAGACTTCATTGTAGTGCAGATTTCCTTTGCAAGCTTGCTTGGTTGGCCAAAAAGGTCGTATGCGTTTTTTCCTGAATATATTCAGGAAAAAACGCATACGACCTTTTTGGCCAAGTGCATCATTGTGGACGTTCTGCCTCTTTTCCTATGCTTTCAATGCAATTCCAGTCTACCTCCTGAAATCGGTTTCCTGCAATTCTGCCCCGCTTTCAAGTCCTCTTGGCAGCCTTACTTCAGTATATTTTTGGACGATAGCTGTCATTTATAACTCTGCAGGTTTGTGAATTACAGTGCCCCTGAGCTCCTTTCTTCAACTCGCTTTCTTTTGAGCTGCCCGCAACATCACAGGATGGCTTCAGGCCCTAATCTCGTTCCGGCATGGGACGGTGAGCCTTTGGTTATTTCCTCTTCCTGGTGGGAAATGAGAGTTAAATTTGCCCGTCCAGACACCTCCAGCTAGTCTCTCATTGGTTCTCCCTATTCCTGTTCATCTTCCGCAGAAATTGCAAACTGGACCAAACAGGAGGTTAAAGGCGCTGACTCTCCAAGTGGGGAGAGTGTTATTAAAGCGTCTGGAATGTTGCACCCGAGTACCAGGGGAGGAAAACTGAGACATATTTGAACACGTCTCCCGTTCACATGGTTGATCATACTCTGGGTTCCACATGCATGTTTTAGCTGAAGGAAGAATACCTTAAACCTGGAGAGTTGAGACCCTTGGAATGGGTACCATGCAATATGATTTCAAAGGGTCTTCATTTGCTCACCGAACCTCTCCAATCCTATCACTGCTGCGTTTATGCCCCTGTACACACGCTTGATTCTCTTTTGGAGACATAGCAATCCATAGGTTTTAAGATACTTACTAGTCAGGTACATTCTTAGGCGTTTAATATGGGGTGTTGAGTCCATTTCGTTGAGCAAGGAGTAGCTCTTGTCTATTCCATACTTGGCTTAAGGAACTTTATCTGTGCTCATTTCAATCTCTGGTTTTATGCAGCACCCCAACTCACCTTTCCCCTTAAGCAAGCATAGGTTGGTTTTCTAAATTTGACACCCTGTTCTGTTTTGGAATTTAGTTCCTGTGTAGCTAAGTTTACATTCCGTGTATTAGTGATATATTATGATGTTTCTTTTTCTGTGTGACTTATTTCAGTTAGAATCAGCGTACCTGAATCCGCTCATTATGCTGCTACGGGCCTGATGACATAGATTTCATTGCTGAGTGATACTGCATTGTACGTAAGTACCACAAGTTCTTTATCCATTTTTCACTTTCTGTGATATTGAACTTGTACGGTAAATGAGGTTCTTGTAAACAGAGGCGTCCCAAACTTTGGGGTGGCTGTGTCTTTTTGATTTTAATTTCCCTAAGCTATAGGACCATAAGTGGAAGTGCCCTAGGCTCTGTTGCTTTGTTTTTTAGATGTTTCAGGAAACACCATACACTTCTCCCGAGTGTCTGTTGGCAATTTACATCCCGCCCATCAGCATAACAAGGCTCCCAGTTCTCCATGGCCTGTCCTGCCTTTCTGGATTTTACACTTTTTTCAGATGGCCCTTTTGACCGGAAGGAAGTGAGACTTCATTGTAGTGCAGATTTCCTTTGCAAGCTTGCTTGGTTGGCCAAAAAGGGCGTATGCGTTTTTTCCTGAATATATTCAGGAAAAAACACATACGCCCTTTTTGGCCAAGTGCATCATTGTGGACGTTCTGCCTCTTTTCCTATGCTTTCAATGCAATTCCAGTCTACCTCCTGAAATCGGTTTCCTGCAATTCTGCCCCGCTTTCAAGTCCTCTTGGCAGCCTAACTTCAGTATATTTTTGGACGATAGCTGTCATTTATAACTCTGCAGGTTTGTGAATTACAGTGCCCCTGAGCGCCTTTCTTCAACTCGCTTTCTTGTGACCTGGCCGCAACACCGCAGGATGGCTTCACGTCCTAATCTGGTTCTGGCACGGCATGCTGAGGCTTTGGTTAATTCCTCTTCCTGGTGGGAAATGAGAGTTAAATTTGCCCGTCCAGACACCTCCAGCTAGTCTCTCATTGGTTCTCCCTATTCCTGTTCATCTTCCGCAGAAATTGCAAACTGGGCCAAACAGGAGGTTAAAGGGACTGACTCTCCAAGTCGGGAGAGTGTTAGTAAAGCGTCTGGAATGTTGCACCCGAGTACCATGGTACGAAAACTGAGACATATTTGAACACGTCTCCCGATCACATGGTTGATCATACTCTAGGTTCCACATGCATGTTTCAGCTGAAGGAAGAATACCTTAAACCTGGGTAGTTGAAACCCGTGGAATGGGTACCATGCAATATGACTTCAAAGGGTCTTCATTTGCTCACCGAACCTCTCCAATCCTATCACTGCTGCGTTTATGCCCCTGTACAGACGCTTGATTCTCTTTTGGAGACATAGCAATCCATAGGTTTTAAGATACTTACTAGTCAGGTACATTCTTAGGCGTTTAATATGGGGTGTTGAGTCCATTTCGTTGAGCAAAGAGTAGCTCTTGTCTATTCCATATTTGGCTTAAGGAACTTTATCTGTGCTCATTTCAATCTCTGGTTTTATGCAGCACCCCAACTCACCTTTCCCCTTAAGCAAGCATATGTTGGTTTTCTAAATTTGAGACCCTGTTCTGTTTTGGAATTCAGTTCCTGTGTAGCCAAGTTTACATTCCGTGTATTAGTGATATCTTATGATGTTTCTTTTTCTGTGTGACTTATTTCAGTTAGAATCGTCGTGCCTGAATCCACTCATTATGCTGCTACGGGCCTGATGACATAGATTTGATTGCTGAGTGATACTGCATTGTACGTAAGTACCACATGTTCTTTATCCATTTTTCACTTTCTGTGATACTGAACTTGTACGGTAAACGAGGTTCTTGTAAACAGAGGCGTCCCAAACTTTGGGGTGGCTGTGTCTTTTTTATTTTAATTTCCCTAAGCTATAGGACCATAAGTGGAAGTGCCCTAGGCTCTGTTGCTTTGTTTTTTAGATGTTTCAGGAAACACCATACACTTCTCCCGAGTGTCTGTTGGCAATTTACATCCCGCCCATCAGCATAACAAGGCTCCCAGTTCTCCATGGCCTGTCCTGCTTTTCTGGATGTTACACTTTTTTCAGATGGCCCTTTTGACTGGGGGGAAGTGAGACTTCATTGTAGTGCAGATTTCCTTTGCAAGCTTGCTTGGTTGGCCAAAAAGGACGTATGCGTTTTTTCCTGAATATATTCAGGAAAAAACGCATACGCCCTTTTTGGCCAAGTGCATCATTGTGGACGTTCTGCCTCTTTTCCTATGCTTTCAATGCAATTCCAGTCTACCTCCTGAAATCGGTTTCCTGCAATTCTGCCCCGCTTTCAAGTCCTCTTGGCAGCCTTACTTCAGTATATTTTTGGACGATAGCTGTCATTTATAACTCTGCAGGTTTGTGAATTACAGTGCCCCTGAGCTCCTTTCTTCATCCCGCTTTCTTGTGACCTGGCCGCAACACCGCAGGATGGCTTCAGGCCCTAATCTGGTTCCGGCATGGCACGCTGAGCCTTTGGTTAATTCCTCTTCCTGGTGGGAAATGAGAGTTAAATTTGCCCGTCCAGACACCTCCAGCTAGTCTCTCATTGGTTCTCGCTATTCCTGTTCATTTTCCGCAGAAATTGCAAACTGGGCCAAACAGGAGGTTAAAGGCACTGACTCTCCAAGTCGGGAGAGTGTTAGTAAAGCATCTGGAATGTTGCACCCGTGTACCAGGGTACAAAAACTGAGACATATTTGAACACGTCTCCCGATCACATGGTTGATCATACTCTAGGCTCCACATGCATGTTTTAGCTGAAGGAAGAATACCTTAAACCTGGGTAGTTGAAACCCGTGGAATGGGTACCATGCAATATGACTTCAAAGGGTCTTCATTTGCTCACCGAACCTCTCCAATCCTATCACTGCTGCGTTTATGCCCCTGTACACACGCTTGATTCTCTTTTGGAGACATAGCAATCCATAGGTTTTAAGATACTTACTAGTCAGGTACATTCTTAGGCGTTTAATATGGGGTGTTGAGTCCATTTCGTTGAGCAAGGAGTAGCTCTTGTCTATTCCATATTTGGCTTAAGGAACTTTATCTGTGCTCATTTCAATCTCTGGTTTTATGCAGCACCCCAACTCACCTTTCCCCTTAAGCAGGCATATGTTGGTTTTCTAAATTTGAGACCCTGTTCTGTTTTGGAATTCAGTTCCTGTGTAGCCAAGTTTACATTCCGTGTATTAGTGATATCTTATGATGTTTCTTTTTCTGTGTGACTTATTTCAGTTAGAATCATCGTGCCTGAAAACACTCATTATGCTGCTACGGGCCTGATGACATAGATTTGATTGCTGAGTGATACTGCATTGTACGTAAGTACCACATGTTCTTTATCCATTTTTCACTTTCTGTGATACTGAACTTGTACGGTAAACGAGGTTCTTGTAAACAGAGGCGTCCCAAACTTTGGGGTGGCTGTGTCTTTTTGATTTTAATTTCCCTAAGCTATAGGACCATAAGTGGAAGTGCCCTAGGCTCTGTTGCTTTGTTTTTTAGATGTTTCAGGAAACACCATACACTTCTCCCGAGTGTCTGTTGGCAATTTACATCCCGCCCATCAGCATAACAAGGCTCCCAGTTCTCCATGGCCTGTCCTGCTTTTCTGGATGTTACACTTTTTTCAGATGGCCCTTTTGACCGGGGGGAAGTGAGACTTCATTGTAGTGCAGATTTCCTTTGCAAGCTTGCTTGGTTGGCCAAAAAGGGCGTATGCGTTTTTTCCTGAATATATTCAGGAAAAAACGCATACGCCCTTTTTGGCCAAGTGCATCATTGTGGACGTTCTGCCTCTTTTCCTATGCTTTCAATGCAATTCCAGTCTACCTCCTGAAATCGGTTTCCTGCAATTCTGCCCCGCTTTCAAGTCCTCTTGGCAGCCTTACTTCAGTATATTTTTGGACGATAGCTGTCATTTATAACTCTGCAGGTTTGTGAATTACAGTGCCCCTGAGCTCCTTTCTTCAACTCGCTTTCTTGTGACCTGGCCGCAACACCGCAAGATGGCTTCAGGCCTTAATCTGGTTCTGGCACGGCACGCTGAGCCTTTGGTTAATTCCTCTTCCTGGTGGGAAATGAGAGTTAAATTTGCCCGTCCAGACACCTCCAGCTAGTCTCTCATTGGTTCTCGCTATTCCTGTTCATCTTCCGCAGAAATTGCAAACTGGGCCAAACAGGAGGTTAAAGGCACTGACTCTCCAAGTGGGGAGAGTGTTATTAAAGCGTCTGGAATGTTGCACCCGAGTACCAGGGGAGGAAAACTGAGACATATTTGAACACGTCTCCCGTTCACATGGTTGATCATACTCTGGGTTCCACATGCATGTTTTAGCTGAAGGAAGAATACCTTAAACCTGGAGAGTTGAGACCCGTGGAATGGGTACCATGCAATATGACTTCAAAGGGTCTTCATTTGCTCACCGAACCTCTCCAATCCTATCACTGCTGCGTTTATGCCCCTGTACACACGCTTGATTCTCTTTTGGAGACATAGCAATCCATAGGTTTTAAGATACTTACTAGTCAGGTACATTCTTAGGCGTTTAATATGGGGTGTTGAGTCCATTTCGTTGAGCAAGGAGTAGCTCTTGTCTATTCCATACTTGGCTTAAGGAACTTTATCTGTGCTCATTTCAATCTCTGGTTTTATGCAGCACCCCAACTCACCTTTCCCCTTAAGCAAGCATAAGTTGGTTTTCTAAATTTGACACGCTGTTCTGTTTTGGAATTCAGTTCCTGTGTAGCCAAGTTCACATTCTGTGTATTAGTGATACCTTATGATGTTTCTTTTCTGTGTGACTTATTTCAGTTTGAATCATCATACCTGAATCCACTCATTATGGTGCTACGGGCCTGATGATATAGATTTCATTGCTGAGTGTTATTGCATTGTACGTAAGTACCACAACTTCTTTATCCATTTTTCACTTTCTGCGATATTGAACTTGTACGGTAAACGAGGTTCTTGTAAACAGAGCCGTCCCAAACTTTGGGGTGGCTGTGTCTTTTTGATTTTAATTTCCCTAAGCTATAGGACCATAAGTGGAAGTGCCCTAGGCTCTGTTGCTTTGTTTTTTAGATGTTTCAGGAAACACCATACACTTCTCCCGAGTGTCTGTTGGCAATTTACATCCCGCCCATCAGCATAAGAAGGCTCCCAGTTCTCCATGGCCTGTGGTGCCTTTCTGGATTTTACACTTTTTTCAGATATCCCTTTTGACCCAGTGGAAGTGAGAGTTCATTGTAGTGCAGATTTCCTTTGCAAGCTTACTTGGTTTGCCAAAAAGTGCGTATGCGTTTTTTCCTGAATATATTCAGGAAAAAACGCATACGCCCTTTTTGGCCAAGTGCATCATTGTCGAGGTTCTGACTCTCTTCATATGTTTTCAATGCAATTCCAGTCTACCTACTGAAATCGGTTTCCTGCAATTCTGCCTTGCTTTCAATGCCTCTTCATAGCCTTACCTCAATATATTTTTTGAAAATAGTTGGCCTTTATAACTCTGCAGGTTTTTGAATTGCAGTGGCCCTTAGCTCCATTTTTCAGCTCTTATTTTTGTGGTCTTGCCCCATAACCACAGGATTCCTTGAAGCCCTATTTTTCTTCTGGGGCACCTTGCTGTGCCTTTGGTTAATTCTTCTTACTGATGTGACATTAGAGTGACATGTGCCCATTGAAACCGCTACAGCTAGTTTCTCACTGGTTCCCCCTATTCCCATTCATCCTCCGCACTAACTGCAGACTGTGCAATACCAGAACTTAAAGGCATTGACTCTCCATGTGGGGATGTTGTTAGTAAAGTGGCTGGAATGTCGATCCGGAGCCCCAGGAGAGGAAAAATGAGGTGCGTTTTAGAAACCTTTCCCGATCATATGGTATACCAGTCGCTGGGTTTCCCAAGCATGGTTTAGCTGTAGGAAGATTCCCTTCAACCTGGAGTGTTGGGACCCTTGGAATGAGTAGCATGAAGTATTGCATTAAACTTTCGGCAGTTGCTCACCAAAGCTCACCAATCCTCTCAGCCCCAAGTGTCCAGCCTTATGTCTTATCCAGCTGTGGGTTTATATGTGGTCAATCCAGGTTGCATCACAGCCCCTGAGCGAATTTTGTAAGAATTTTTCTCTCTTTCATTGTTTCAGCGTTTTGTTTTTAAAATTTATTTCTATAATGGGGTTTAGCTCATTTTCACTGCTGTGTTTGTGCCGCTCTGCACACACTTGATTCCCTTATGGAGATATATCAATACATGGGTTTTAAGATTCTTATTACTCAGATATATTTCTCTGCGGTGTATAGGGTGTGTTGAGGCCAGTTCATTGAGCAAGGTGTAGATCTTGTCTAATACCTATTTGGTTTATTGAACGGTATCTGTGCTAATTTCAAACTCTGGTTTTATGCATCACCCCACCTCTCCTTTCCCCTTAAGCTGACATAAGTGTGTTTTCTAAATGTGAGACACTGTTCTGTTCTGTAATTCATTTCTTGTGCAGCCATATTTACCCTCCCTCTATAAGTGATATCTTATGATATGTTTCTTTTTCTGTTTGACTTATTTCAAGTAGTATTATCGGACCTAAATCCACTCTTTATCCTTCTACTAGCCTTATTACATTGATTTCATGGTGAAGAGATATTCCATTGTACATAAGTACCACATCTTCTTTATCCATTGTTCTCTTTCCTGGGATATTTAAGGTGTACTGAAGTTGAGGTTCTTGTAAACAGAGTAGCCCTAAACTGTGGTGTGCTTGTGTCTTGTTGATTTTAGACTTCCCTAGATATACTCCCATGATTGGAAGTGTCCTATGCTCTGTAGCTCTGTTTTTTAGATGATTTAGGAACCACCATACACTTCTCCAGAGTGGCTCTCGGCAGTTCACACACTGCCCATCAGCGTATAAAGGCTCCCTGTTCTCCATGGCCTGTCCTGCATTTCTGGTTTTTACAATTTTTTAGGATGGCCCTTTTGACTGGTGGGAAATGAGACTTCTTTGTTGTGCACATTTGCATTGCTTGCTTGCTTCGTTGCCCATAAAGTGCGTATGCGTTTTTTTCCTGGATATAATCAGGAAAAAACGCATACGCCCTTTTGGGCCAACTGCATCATTGTCGAAATTCTGCCGCTTTTCATGTGCGTTAAAGACGAGTCCAATCTATCTCTTGAAATCTGTTTCTTGCAATTCTGTCTTGCATTCAGATCCTCTTCTTTGCCTTACCTCAACATATTTTTGGACGTTAGTTTTCATTTATAACTCTGCAGGTTTGTGAATTGCAGTGACCCTGAGCTCCATTTTTTAAGTTGCTCTTTTGTGAGCTGGCCTCAAACCCGCAGGATTGCTTCAGGCCCTATTTTGGCTCCGGCGAGGCAGGCTGAGCCTTTCTTTAATTCTTATTCTTAATGGGAAATTAGAGTGATATGTGCCCGTCCAAACCCCTACAACTATTCTCTCATTGGTTCCCCCTCTTCCCGTTCATCCTCCTCACAATTTGCAAAATGTGTGAAACAGAAGTTTAAATGTGCTGATTCTCCAAGTGGGGAGATTCTAAGTAGCGTGGCTGGAATGGTGAACAGGAGCACCAGGAGAGGATAAATGAGGTGCATTTTAGACACATCTCCCGATCACATGGTGTACAGTCCTCTGGGTTTTCCATGCATGTTTTAGCTGTAGGAAGATCCCTTGAACCTGCAGATTTGGGACCCATTGAATGGGTACCAGGTAGTATTACTTTAAAGGGTGTGCATTTCCTCACCCAACCTCACATTTCTCTTAGCGCAAACAGTTTCCAGCCTTATGTCTCATCCTGCTGTGGGTCTAGATGTGTTCAATCCATGTTGCATCACCGTCCCTGAGGAAAAGTTGTAAGAGGTTTTCTCTGTCTCTCTGTCGTTTATTTTTTTCAATTTATTACTATATTGGTTACAGCTGATTTTCAAAGCTCTGTTTCTTGCTGCTGTACATCCACTTGATTCACGTACAGAGAGACATCAATAAATTCTTTTTCAGATTCTTACCAGTCGTATATATTCTTTTCCGGTGACTTGAGTGTGCTGAGTGCAGTTCTTTTAGCTACCGTGTAGGCCTTGTTGATTATCAGTTTGGTATTTGGAATGGTATCTTTGCTAATTTCAACCTCCTGGATGATGCCTCACCCCTCCCCACCTTTCCCGCTTAGCAGCCTTATGCATGTTTTCTACATATTTGACTATGTTTTTGTTTTGTAATTTATTTCATGTGTAGCCATTTTGGATTCCACCTTTAAGTGATAGCTTATGATATGTGTCTTTTTCTTTTTGAATTCTGTCACTTAGAATGATCATACGTAACTCCTCGGGAGTTGTTACAACTGGCCATATTTCATTGATTTCCAGGCTGAATAATATTCCACTCTACCTAAGTACCACATCTCTATCCATTTTTTCCCTCCAGAGACATTTAAGTTATATCCTAGTCGAGGATCTTTTAAACAGAGAGGGGGTAAACATTGGGGTGGCTGTGTCCTCTCGATTTTTGTTTTTCCCAAGATATACGCCCATGAGTGCAAGTGCCCTATGCTCTGTAGCTCATTTTTTAGATGCTTTAGTAAACACAATACACTTCTCCAGAATGGCCATTGGCAATATACATTTCCACTATAAGTCTCACAGGGCTCCCTCTTCTCGTTGCCCTGTCCTGCATTTCTGTTGTTTACGCTTTATGAGGATGGCTCTTCTGACTGATGCGAAGTGATATCTTTTGTAGTATTGACTTTCAGTGCCCACCTGTTTGGTTGGCTAAAAAAGTGTATGCCCTTTTCTTGAATATATACAGAAAAAAACGCATACACCCTTTTTGGCCAACTGCAATGTTCAGCTCCTTTTCTTGTGCTTAATGGCGAGTCCTTTCTACCTCCTCAAATCCCTTTCCTGCCATTCTCCCTTGCTTACAAGTCCTTTTCTTTGACTTTCCTCAAGACATTTTTCAGTGATGGATATTTTCAACTCTGCAGTTTTGTGAATTTTACTGCCCCTGAGTTCCATTGTTCAACTTGTGTTTATGGGAACTGGCCACAAAGCAGTGGGATTTCCTCAAGCCCTATACTGTTTCCATGGGCAACCCTAGCCTTTGGTCAATTCGTCTTCCTGATTGGAAATTAGAGTGACATGTGCCTGTCTGAACACCTAGGACTTGTCTCTCATTGTTCCTCATCCTTCCGCTTCATCCTCTGGACAAATTCCAAACTGTACGCAACAGGATGTTGACAGTGCTGACATCTCCAAGTGGGGAGACTGTTAGTAAAGACGCTGGAGGGGTGAACCCGAGCACCAGGAGATGAGGAGATGAGATGCCTTTTCCAAACTCTTCCCGATCAGATGGTATACCATCCTCTGGGTGTGACAGACATGTTTTAGCAGTAGGAAGAGTCCCATTCATGTAAGGAGAACACCAGGGCTTTTTCAAAATCAGTGTCTCCCCGAAACCCAAACTGGGGAAGTTTTTAAGCTACGGCTACACATATGTTCATTAAGGGCCTTGGGAAGTAGGCAGAGTCCAAACTTTAGATAATTGAAGTCTTCAGGGTCAGAAGCACTCACCACCAGCTTCCCTTAGGCTACACTTTAACTGTCATTGATAGATGATGTCAATAAAAATATCTATTCTTTTTCAGATTATTTCCCCTTATAGGTTATTGCAAAATGTTGAGTGTAGTTCCCTGTGCTATACAGTAGTTCCTTGTTGATGATCTATTTTATACATAGCAGTGTGTATGTGTTAATTCCAAACTGTTAATTTATCCCTCCTCCCACCTTTCCCCTTTGGTAATAATAAATTATAAGATTTTATACTTCTCAGAAATGGGGGAGCTGAAAGAGAGGTATCATTTTCAATGGAAAAGCATTTAAAACAGGATTGAAGGTTTAACCAAGATTATTAGATGTACATCCTTGGAAAGAAATCACTTCGTTTCTCTAATATTGACCTGACAAATAAGACAAACCTTTTCACTGAACTTGCTTATAAAAAGTGATGGAAATATCAAATGGAAGTGTTAAAAACATCTTATTTTACCCGAGCCTTATACACTGTTCTATGTTAACTACAGTTTGGCTCACACATCTGTTCATTGAGGTTACAATAGTCTCAATTTCTGTTACTGATCCTCCAGAGTGGACCCCAACAAGTGTCCCCCTGCCCAGTGTCATTGGGGCCAACAGATCGAGACTGAGTTTGGTTCACAAGCAAAGGAAACTTTATATTTTGATCAGAGAATGGAGAGGTGAGAGCATGCACTACCCCGTGGGCTGTGGGCTGGGCTGCTGTGTAGAGATCCTGTCAGAGTCAGTGGGAGGGAGGGAGGGGGCAGAGCTCTCGAGGGCCGGGTTGGCTGTAGCTCAGGCTCTATATCGTGGAGTCTGCACTGGGCCCCAGGAGCTGAGGTGTCGACCCAGCCATTCTGCACTAGGAAATCTGGTCTGAAGTGCCGGGTGTGGAACCTCTGCATGCGGGACCCTAGGAGCACGTGAAATTAGACAAAGCACAAAGGATAAAAAAGGTTAGACTTGACTTTATTGCCCAGATTCTATTTTTATCTCCCAGGGATTTTTAATGGGCTTTGCTGGGGACAAACCCCTCCTCTGCTTTTTGTCCCGTTCCTCATTCTTGGAGTGCTGAGGGTGCAGACCCTTCTTCTGTAACTGCTGAGTGCTGAGTTGGGAGCCCTCATACCCTGGGGCGAGGGTCAGAGCTTCTCCCCAGCAGCCTCCCGGTGACGTTGATTGTCCCCAGGACCCCTGCCTCCCTGCTCGTCCACCTGAGCACCAGCATTGGAAGTGTTATAGATTCTAATGACCTTTAAGGGTCCAGGAAAGAGATGTGCAGAGACGCTGTGGGGGCCGGTTTCACCCCGCCCCACATTTGTTTGGCCACCTTAGGCTGACCGTTTCTGCCAGCCTAGATGCTCTGACCAGTAGTCTGCGCTTTCTTCAATTAGGCCCCTGAATTAACGTACAAACAGCACCAGGTGTCAGAGCCCTGCCCGCTCAACTCCCAGACAGTCCAGGGTCAGTGGTGATCAAGGACCATGATGGCCACTGAGTCAACAGCCTTTTGAAGTAAACAGGAGTCCAGCCGGTCTTATTGGCCACCATCATCACGGTGTCTGTAGGCTTTTCTATGGTGACAGTGTGGTATACTGTTCCCCCGCCAAGATTATTAGCTCCCCTCTGGGTGCAGTAAGTCCTGCAAGCAGTAGTCTACTCTTTTGGGACACACTCTTGTTGTTTTATGAGAGAAACTCCAGGTCAAGTGATGTTCACACGAGTCGTCATGGTGCCCTGTTGCCCCCGGTTATCTCTCTGGATGTTGGAGTTGGAGGGCCTCCTCACTCGAGGTCAGTGTGCCCACGGAGCGAACCCTGCAACTTCAGGGCATGGTTGGTGGTTAGGATCACCACGTGGGGTCCTTTTCCCTTAGGAGGGAGGTGGCCTTTTGGGCTGCTGATTTCCAGGTTTTTAGATACCGCCAGTATCTTGGCCAGATGTGGCAGTGGGCCAAGCCCCTTAGTGACCGTAGTTTATCCTACCTGGATGGCATTCTTGCATTGTTCCATTTCAAGTGGTCCCAGTTTTTGCACTAATTCTCCAATGGCGATTCACCTTTCACCGGGAATGTAAAGGTCAAAGGGTTTAGCTAAATTAGGGAGTTCCAGGGCAAGGGTCTGAATTGACTGCTCTTTCCATTCTTGAAAGGCCACTTCTGGATTCTATTCAAAAGGATCATCATCTTTTCCTTTCAGTGTTTCATATAGAGGCCCAGCTAGTAGACTGTAGTTAGGGATCCAGAAGCAGCAAACCCTGGCCTCCCCAGGAACCCCTAAGCTGTCTTCTAGTTTTAGAAAGGGGTAAGGCTGAAAATGGTTTCTTCCCTTTCCTGGGATGGGCTTCTCCGACCTTCTGTGAGAATGAAGCCCAGGCAGGTCACTGCAGTCTGTGATATTTGAGCTTTTTCTTGGACAACTTCTATCCTTTATTGGCTTGGTAGTTCAGAGGCCTCCTTAGTAGGGCTAGCGATCAGAATGTCGCCTGCATATTGAAGGAGGGTTTCCTTTTCCAGAGGTAGAACTTTTAGGTCTTTAGCTAAGCTTTCCCCAAAGATGGTGTGGGAATTTTTGCACCCTTGGGGCCGAACGGCCCGGAAGTATTGTTTTAGTTGTATGTTGAGTCCTGCCACTCACAAGCCAAAATTTCTTGTGACTCTGGGACTAATGGAATACAAAAGAAGGCATCATTGAAGACTAATACAGAATACCATGTCCTGGTGGTTGGTAGAATGACCAGCAGGGTGTAGGAATTAGGAGCAACTGGAGGTATATCCTCGGTGGCTTCACTGACTGTCCTGACATCCTTTACCAGGTCCCCAGCAGCCCATGGGACTCTCGTGGTCAGACCAATCCCAGAATATGGAGCTCACCTGGGCAGGTACCCCACCCCCACCCCAGCCCACGGGGCTCTCGTGGTCAGGCCCCTCCCAGGATACAGAGCTACCCTTGCAGATACTGTGGCAGGGCTGGGCACACAGGAACCGTGCACATAGCCCTCATTGCAGAGCACCCCCAGCTCACCTGTCGCTCAGAGCTGACACAGAGCACCTCAGAGCAGGACTTGAACTAACAAACAGCAGCTGTGACAGGTCTGTGACCCTGGGCATCACTCTGTGCGACCTCCCTCCACCTGGTCTTCCAGAGACTTCCACTGCACCCGGGGCACCAGGCCTCTGTCTCCAACCACCACCCACCCCTCCTCTCCCTGACTCCTGGGTTCCTCTCATTAGGAGAGGGTTTTCTTGAAGTTGTCTCCCACTCATGGGCCAGATAAAATGATTAGAAAACAAGCCAAAGCTGCAACCCCTTGTCTATCCTGACTCTCGGGAGCCCACACCTGTTCCTTGGACCTAGCCGCTTCAGCAAGTTCCATTTTCTGCAACTGTGAGCCCCTGAGGGGTGATGATTGGCTGACCTGGGCAGACTTACCGTGCCGGCCAGCCCTCCCCAGGTGTGCCTGGGTTGAGATCAATATAAATACCACTCCAGGCAGCAAGAGCCCCTGCAGCCGTGCCTGACGCCATTTTCTCTGCCCTGTCAGCAGTCTCGGGGCTGGGCTGGTGGGAGGGAGGGAGAGGCCACGGCTTTGTGGGTGGCCCAGTGTGAGTGGGGCTCTGCTGGACTTTCTGCAGCAGTTGCCAGGCTGCCACCTGCTAAAGAAGAGGATGTGTCACCCATACCTGCTGCTGGAATTTCTCCCTGGGCAGAGGTGAGGAAGGAAAAAAGCAGTGGGGGCAGGGACAGGACGGGTATCTCAGGCAGGGAAATGGAAATCTTCCAGAAGAGCACCCAGGGCCAGGACCATCCTGGCTGGCCTGCAGGCACCAAGTCGGCCGGCATGCTGTCACTCGTGTGGCTCCATGGCCCTTCCTCTAGGCTTTCAAGTCCTTGTATATATTCAGGTGTTTTACCTGGGACGGGTGGGAATAGTTCAGCAGCAACTGGCCTGGGGCTCAGCTCACGTTTACTCACAGATGCCCTGGCACGGTGCCCCAGCTTTGCAATGAGGACGCTTGTTGCGTGGGGGCTGCTGGCTGAATGGGAGACGATTCCCCACCACTGACCAACTTCAGAATTGTTTACAACTGGAGCAAGTGCCCTGATACGGTTTTCCTCTGTGTAACTGGTGGGTTCTGTGTTTTTTTTCTCTTTTTCGTTTTTGGTTCAAGGTAGATTTTATTCCTCTTTTTTGTATTTACAGATATAAGCATGGAAATAAATTATTCATATAAATACATGTATGTGCAGGGAATAATTGTTTTTTCTGTTTTATTTTTTAAATTTTATTTCTTTTTAATTTTGAATTTTATTTTATATTTTTATACAGCAGGTTCTTATTGGTTATCTATTTTATACATATAAATGTATACATGCCAATCCCAGTCTCTCAACTCCTCCCACCACCACCCCCCCAACAGCTTTCCCCCCTTGTTGTCCATACGTTTGTTGTCTACATCTGTTGCTCTATTTATGCCTTGCAAAATGGTTAATCTGTACAGTTTTTCTAGGTTCCACATATATGCATGAATATACAAGATTTGTTTTTCTCTTTCTGACTTACTTCACTCTGTATGACAGTCTCTAGATCCATCGATGTCTCTACAAATGACCCAATTTCATTCCTTTTCATGGCTTAGTAATATTCCATTTTATATATGTACCACGGCTTTATGCATTCGTCTGTCTGTGGGCATTTAGGTTGCTTCCATTACCTCGATATTGTAAATAGTGATGCAATGAACATTGCGGTGAATGTCTCTTTTTGATTTATGGTTTTGTCTGGGTATATGTCCAGTACTGGGATTGCTGTATCATATGGTAATTCTATTGTTAGTTTCTTAAGAAATTCCATATTGTTCTCCATAATGACTGTATCAATTTATATTCCCAACAATAGTGGAAGAGGGTTCCTTTTCTCCATACCCTTTCCAGCATTTTTTGTTTGTAGATTTTCTATGATGCCTATTCTACCAGGTGTGAGGTGATACCTCATTGCTGAATCCATTACGTTGAGCAAGGGGTAGGTCTTGTCTATTCCATATTTGGCTTATGGAACAGTATCTGTGCTAATTTCAAACTCTGCTTTTATGCAGCACCCCAACTCACCTTTCCCCTTAAGCAAGCATAAGATGGTTTTCTAAATTTGAGTCCCTGTTCTATTTTGTAATTCAGTTTCTGTGTAGCCAAGTTTACATTCCATGTATTAGTGATATCTCATGATGTTTCTTTTTCTGTGTGACTTATTTCAGTTAGAATCATCATACCTGAATCCACTCATTATGCTGCTATGGGCCTGATGACATAGATTTCATTGCTGAGTGATATTGCATTGTACGTAAGTACCACAACTTCTTTATCCATTTTTCACTTTCTGCAATATTGAACTTGTACCGTAAACGAGGTTCTTGTAAACACAGCCGTCCCAAACTTTGGGGTGGCTGTGTCTTTTTGATTTTAATTTCCCTAAGCTATAGGACCATAAGTGGAAGTGCCCTAGGCTCTGTTGCTTTGTTTTTTAGATGTTTCAGGAAACACCATACACTTCTCCCAAGTGGCTGTTGGCAATTTACATCCGCCCATCAGCATAACAAGGCTCTCAGTTCTCCATGGCCTGTCCTGCCTTTCTGGATTTTACACTTTTTTCAGATGGCCCTTTTGACCAGGGGGAAGTGAGACTTCATTGTAGTGCAGGTTTCCTTTGCAAGCTTGCTTGGTTGGCCAAAAAGGGCGTATGCGTTTTTTCCTGAATATATTCAGGAAAAAACACATACGCCCTTTTTGTCCAAGTGCATCATTGTGGACGTTCTGCGTATTTTCCTAACTTTCAATGCAATTCCAGTCTACCTCCTGAAATCGGTTTCCTGCAATTCTGCCCCGCTTTCAAGTCCTCTTGGCAGCCTTACTTCAGTATATTTTTGGACGATAGCTGTCATTTATAACTCTGCAGGTTTGTGAATTACAGTGCCCCTGAGCTCCTTTCTTCAACTCGCTTTCTTGTGAGCTGGCCGCAACACCGCAGGATTGCTTCAGGCCCTAATCTGGTTCCATCACGGCATGCTGAGCCTTTGGTTAATTCCTGTTCCTGGTGGGAAATGAGAGTTAAATTGCCCATCCAGACACCTCCAGATAGTCCCTCATTTGTTCTCCCTATTCCTGTTCATCTTCCACAGAAATTGCAAACTGGGCCAAACAGTAGGTTAAAGGCACTGACTCTCCAAGTCGGGAGAGGGTTAGTAAAGTATCTGGAATGTTGCTCCCGAGTACCAGGGGACGAAAACTGAGACATATTTGAACACGTCTCCCGTTCACACGGTTGATCATACTCTGGGTTCCACATGCATGATTTAGCTGAAGGAAGAATACCTTAAACCTGGAGAGTTGAGACCCGTGGAATGGGTACCATGCAATATGACTTCAAAGGGTCTTCATTTGCTCACCGAACCTCTCCAATCCTATCACTGCTGCGTTTATGCCCCTGTACGCACGCTTGATTCTCTTTTGGAGACGTAGCAATCCATAGGTTTTAAGATACTTACTAGTCAGGTACATTCTTAGGCGTTTAATATGGGGTGTTGAGTCCATTACGTTGAGCAAGGAGTAGCTCTTGTCTATTCCATATTTGGCTTAAGGAACTTTATCTGTGCTCATTTCAATCTCTGGATTTATGCAGCACCCCAACTCACCTTTCCCCTTAAGCAAGCATAAGTTGGTTTTCTAAATTTGAGACCCTGTTCTGTTTTGGAATTCAGTTCCTGTGTAGCCAAGTTTACATTCCGTGTATTAGTGATATCTTATGATGTTTCTTTTTCTGTGTGACTTATTTCAGTTAGAATCATCGTACCTGAATCCACTCATTATGCTGCTACGGGCCTGATGACATAGATTTCATTGCTGAGTGATACTGCATTGTACGTAACTAACACAAGTTCTTTATCCATTTTTCAATTTCTGTGATATTAAACTTGTACGGTAAGCGAGGTTCTTGTAATCAGAGGAGTCCCAAACATTTGGGTGGCTGGGTCTTTTTGATTTTAATTTCCCTAAGCTATAGGACCATAAGTGAAAGTGCCCTAGGCTCTGTTGCTTTGTTTTTTAGATGTTTCAGGAAACACCATACACTTCTCCAGAGTGTCTGTTGGCAATTTACATCCCGCCCATCAGCATAACAAGGCTCCCAGTTCTCCATGGCCTGTCCTGCCTTTCTGGATTTTACACTTTTTTCAGATGGCCCTTTTGACCGGGGGGAAGTGAGACTTCATTGTAGTGCAGATTTCCTTTGCAAGCTTGCTTGGTTGGCCAAAAAGGGCGTATGCGTTTTTTCCTGAATATATTCAGGAAAAAACGCATACGTCCTTTTTGGCCAAGTGCATCATTGTGGACGTTCTGCCTGTTTTCCTATGCTTTCAATGCAATTCCAGTCTACCTCCTGAAATCGGTTTCCTGCAATTCTGCCCCGCTTTCAAGTCCTCTTGGCAGCCTTACTTCAGTATATTTTTGGACGATAGCTGTCATTTATAACTCTGCAGGTTTGTGAATTACAGTGCCCCTGAGCTCCTTTCTTCAACTCGCTTTCTTGTGAGCTGGCCGCAACACCGCAGGATGGCTTCAGGCCCTAATGTGGTTCCGGCACGGCACACTGAGCCTTTGGTTAATTCCTCTTCCTGGTGGGAAATGAGAGTTAAATTTGCCCGTCCAGACACCTCCAGCTAGTCTCTCATTGGTTCTCGCTATTCCTGTTCATCTTCCGCAGAAATTGCAAACTGGGCCAAACAGGAGGATAAAGGGACTGACTCTCCAAGTGGGGAGAGTGTTAGTAAAGCGTCTGGAATGTTGCTCCCGAGTACCAGGGTACGAAAACTGAGACATATTTGAACACGTCTCCCGATCACATGGTTGATCATACTCTAGGTTCCACATGCATGTTTTAGCTGAAGGAAGAATACCTTAAACCTGGGTAGTTGAAACCCGTGGAATGGGTACCATGCAATATGACTTCAAAGGGTCTTCATTTGCTCACCGAACCTCTCCAATCCTATCACTGCTGCGTTTATGCCCCTGTACACATGCTTGATTCTCTTTCAGAGACATAGCAATCCATAGGTTTTAAGATACTTACTAGTCAGGTACATTCTTAGGCGTTTAATATGGGGTGTTGAGTCCATTTCGTTGAGCAAGGAGTAGCTCTTGTCTATTCCATATTTGGCTTAAGGAACTTTATCTGTGCTCATTTCAATCTCTGGTTTTATGCAGCACCCCAACTCACCTTTCCCGTTAAGCAAGCATAAGTTGATTTTCTAAATTTCAGACCTGTTCTGTTTTGGAATTCAGTTCCTGTGTAGCCAAGTTTACATTCCGTGTATTAGTGATATCTTATGATGTTTCTTTTTCTGTGTGACTTATTTCAGTTAGAATCATCGTACCTGAATCCACTCATTATGCTGCTATGGGCCTGATGACATAGATTTCATTGCTGAGTGATACTGCATTGTACGTAAGTACCACAAGTTCTTTTTTTTTTTTTTTTTTTTTTTTTTTTTTTTTATTTTATTTTTTTTTTAAACATCTTTATTGGAGCATAATTGCTTTACAATGGTATGTTAGTTTCAGCTTCACAACAAAATGAATCAGTTATATATATACATATGTTCCGATATCTCTTCCCGCTTGCGTCACCCTCCCTCCCACCCTCCCTATCCCACCCCTCCAGGCGGTCACAAAGCACCGAGCTGATCTCCCTGTGCTATGCGGCTGCTTCCCACTAGCTATCTACCTTACGTTTGGTAGTGTATACATGTCCATGCCTCTTTATTGCTTTGTCACCGTTTACCCTTCCCCCTCCCCATAGCCTCAAGTCCATTCTCTAGTAAGTCTGTGTCTTTATTCCTGTTTCACCCCTAGGTTTTTCATGACATTTTTTTTTTTCTTAAATTCCATATATATGTGTTAGCATACGGGTCTCTTGTAGACAGCAAATATATGGGTCTTGTTTTTGTATCCATTCAGCCAATCTGTGTCTTTTGGTGGGAGCATTTAGTCCATTTACATTTAAGGTAATTATCGATATGTGTGTTCCCATTCCCATTTTCTTAATTGTTTTGGGTTTGTTATTGTAGGTCTTTTCCTTCTTTTGTGTTTCTTGCCTAGAGAAGTTCCTTTAGCAGTTGTTGTAGAGCTGGTTTGGTGGTGCTGAACTCTCTCAGCTTTTGCTTGTCTCTAAAGGTTTTAATTTCTCCATCAAATCTGAATGAGATCCTTGCTGGGTAGAGTAATCTTGGTTGCAGGTTTTTCTCCTTCAACACTTTCAATATGTCCTGCCACTCCCTTCTGGCTTGCAGAGTTTCTGCTGAAAGATCAGCTGTTAACCTTATGGGGATTCCCTTGTGTGTTATTTGTTGTTTTTCCCTTGCTGCTTTTAATATGTTTTCTTTGTATTTAATTTTTGACAGTTTGATTAATATGTGTCTTGGCGTATTTCTCCTTGGATTTATCCTGTATGGGACTCTCTGTGCTTCCTGGACTTGATTAACTATTTCCTTTCCCATATTAGGGAAGTTTTCAACTATAATCTCTTCAAATATTTTCTCAGTCCCTTTCTTTTTCTCTTCTTCTTCTGGAACCCCTATAATTCGAATGTTGGTACGTTTAATGTTGCCCCAGAGGTCTCTGAGACTGTCCTCAGTTCTTTTCATTCTTTTTTCTTTATTCTGCTCTGCAGTAGTTATTTCCACTATTTTATCTTCCAGGTCACTTATCCGTTCTTCTGCCTCAGTTATTCTGCTATTGATCCCATCTAGAGTACTTTTAATTTCATTTATTGTGTTGTTCATCGTTGCTTGTTTCATCTTTAGTTCTTCTAGGTCCTTGTTAACTGATTCTTGCATTTTGTCCATTCTATTGTCCATTCTATCTCCAAGATTTCGGATCAACCTTACTATCATTATTTTGAATTCTTTTTCAGGTAGACTGCCTATTTCCTCTTCATTTGTTAGGTCTGATGGGTTTTTATCTTGCTCCTTCATCTGCGGTGTGTTTTTCTGTCTTTTCATTTTGCTTATCTTACTGTGTTTGGGGTCTCCTTTTTTGCAGGCTGAAGGTTCGTAGTTCCTGTTGTTTTTTGTGTCTGTCCCCAGTGGCTAAGGTTGGTTCAGTGGGTTGTGTAGGCTTCCTGGTGGAGGGTACTAGTGCCTGTGTTCTGGTGGATGAGGCTAGATCTTGTCTTTCTGGTGGGCAGGTCCACGTCTGGTGGTGTGTTTTGGGGTGTCTGTAGACTTATTATGATTTTGGGCAGCCTCTCTGCTAATGGGTGGGGTTGTGTTCCTGTCTTGCTAGTTGTTTGGCATAGGATGTCCAGCACTGTAGCTTGCTGGTCGTTGAGTGAAGCTGGGTGCTGGCGTTGAGATGGAGATCTCTCGGAAATTTTTGCTGTTTGATATTATGTGCAGCTGGGAGGTCTCTTGTGGATCAGTGTCCTGAAGTTGGCTCTCCCACCTCAGAGGCACAGCACTGACTCCTGGCTGCAGCACCAAGAGCCTTTCATCCACACGGCTCCTTAATTTGGGATGATTGGTTGTCTATTCAGGTATTCCACAGATGCAGGGTATATCAAGTTGATTGTGGAGCTTTAATCCGCTGCTTCTGATGCTGCTGGGAGAGATTTCCCTTTCTCTTCTTTGTTCTCACAGCTCCCAGGGGCTCAGCTTTGGATTTAGCCCCGCCTGTGCGTGTAGGTCGCCGGAGGGCGTCTGTTCTTTGCTCAGACAGGACGGGGTTAAAGGAGCCACTGATTCGGAGGCTCTGGCTCACTCAGGCCCGGGGGTAGGGAGGGGCACGGAGTGTGGGGCGGGCCTGCGGCGGCAGAGGCCGGCGAGACGTTGCAGCCTGAGGCGCGCCTGTGCGTTCTCCCGGGGGAGTTGTCCCTGGATCCCGGGACCCTGGCAGTGGCGGGCTGCACAGGCTCCCCGGAAGGGCGTGTGGCTAGTGACCTGTGTTCGCACACAGGCCTCCCGGTGGCGGCAGCAGCGGCCCTAGCGTCTCATGTCTGTCTCTGGGCTCCGCACTTTTAGCCGCGGCTCGCGCCCGTCCCTGGAGCTCTCTCAAGCAGCGTTCTTAATCCCCTCTCCTCGTGCACCAGGAAACAAAGAGGGACGTAAAAGTCTCTTGCCTCTTCGGCAGTTCCAGACTTCTCCCCGGACTCTCTCCCGGCCAGCCGTGGTGCACTAACGCCCTGCAGGCTGTGTTCACGCCGCCAACCTCAGTCCTCTCCCGGCGCTCCGACAAAAGCCGGAGCCTCAGCTCCCAGTCCCGCCCGCCCCGGCGGGTGAGCAGACAAGCCTCTCGGCTGGCGAGTTCCGGTCGGCCCGATCCTCTGCGCTGGAATCTGTCCGCTTTGTCCTCCGCACCCCTGTTGCTGTGCTCTCCTCCGCGGCTCCCAAGCTCCCCCACTCCGCCTCCCGAAGCCTCCACCCGCGAAGGGGCTTCCTAGTGTGTGGACACTTTTCCTCCTTCACAGCTCTCTCCCGCTGGTGCAGGACCCGTCCCTATCCTTTTGTCTCTGTTTAGTTTTTTCTTTTGTCCTACCCAGGAACGTGGGGGGTTTCTTGCCTTTTGGGAGGTCTGAGGTCTTCTGCCAGCGTTCAGTAGATGCTCTGTAGGAGTTGTTCCATGCGTAGATGTATTTCTGGTGTATCTACCACAAGTTCTTTATCCATTTTTCACTTTCTGTGATATTGAACTTGTACGGTAAACGAGGTTCTTGTAAACAGAGCCGTCCCAAACTTTGGGGTGGCTGTGTCTTTTTGATTTTAATTTCCCTAAGCTATAGGACCATAAGTGGAAGTGCCCTAGGCTCTGTTGCTTTGTTTTTTAGATGTTTCAGGAAACACCATACACTTCTCCCGAGTGTCTGTTGGCAATTTACATCCCGCCCATCAGCATAACAAGGCTCCCAGTTCTCCATGGCCTGTCCTGCCTTTCTGGATTTTACACTTTTTTCAGATGGCCCTTTTGACCGGGGGGAAGTGAGACTTCATTGTAGTGCAGATTTCCTTTGCAAGCTTGCTTGGTTGGCCAAAAAGGGCGTATGCGTTTTTTCCTGAATATATTCAGGAAAAAATGCATACGCCCTTTTTGGCCAAGTGCATCATTGTGGACGTTCTGCCTCTTTTCCTATGCTTTCAATGCAATTCCAGTCTACCTCCTGAAATCGGTTTCCTGCAATTCTGCCCCGCTTTCAAGTCCTCTTGGCAGCCTTACTTCAGTATATTTTTGGACGATAGCTGTCATTTATAACTCTGCAGGTTTGTGAATTACAGTGCCCCTGAGCTCCTTTCTTCAACTCGCTTTCTTTTGAGCTGGCCGCAGCACTGCAGAATGGCTTCAGGACCTAATCTGGTTCCGGCACGGCACTCTGAGCCTTTGGTTATTTCCTCTTCCTGGTGGGAAATGAGAGTTAAATTTGCCCGTCCAGACACCTCCAGCTAGTCTCTCATTGGTTCTCCCTATTCCTGTTCATCTTCCGCAGAAATTGCAAACTGGGCCAAACAGGAGGTTAAAGGCACTGACTCTCCAAGTGGGGAGAGTGTTAGTAAAGCGTCTGGAATGTTGCACCCGAGTACCAGGGTACGAAAACTGAGACATATTTGAACACTTCTCCTGTTCACACGGTTGATCATACTCTGGGTTCCACATGCATGTTTTAGCTGAAGGAAGAATACCTTAAACCTGGAGAGTTGAGACCCGTGGAATGGGTACCATGCAATATGACTTCAAAGGGTCTTCATTTGCTCACCGAACCTCTCCAATCCTATCACTGCTGCGTTTATGCCCCTGTACACACGCTTGATTCTCTTTTGGAGACTTAGCAATCCATAGGTTTTAAGATACTTACTAGTCAGGTACATTCTTAGGCGTTTAATATGCGGTGTTGAGTCCATTTCGTTGAGCAAGGAGTAGCTCTTGTCTATTCCATATTTGGCTTAAGGAACTTTATCTGTGCCCATTTCAATCTCTGGTTTTCTGCAGCACCCCAACTCACCTTTCCCCTTAAGCAAGCATAAGTTGGTTTTCTAAATTTTAGACCCTGTTCTGTTCTGTAATTCAGTTCCTGTGTAGCCAAGTTTACATTCCGTGTATTAGTGATATCTTATGATGTTTCTTTTTCTGTGTGACTTATTTCAGTTAGAATCATCGTACCTGAATCCACTCATTATGCTGCTACGGACCTGATGACATAGATTTCATTGCTGAGTGATATTGCTTTGTAAGTAAATACCACAAATTCTTTATCCATTTTTCACTTTCTGCGATGTTGAACTTGTACTGTAAACGAGGTTCTTGTAAACAGAGGCGTCCCAAACTTTGGGGTGGCTGTGTCTTTTTGATTTTAATTTCCCTAAGCTATAGGACCATAAGTGGAAGTGCCCTAGGCTCTGTTGCTTTGTTTTTTAGATGTTTCAGGAAACACCATACACTTCTACCGAGTGTCTGTTGGCAATTTACATCCCGCCCATCAGCATAACAAGGCTTCCAGTTCTCCATGGCCTGTCCTGCCTTTCTGGATTTTACACTTTTTTCAGATGGCCCTTTTGACCGGGGGGAAGTGAGACTTCATTGTAGTGCAGATTTCCTTTGCAAGCTTGCTTGGTTGGCCAAAAAGGGCGTATGCGTTTTTCCTGAATATATTCAGGAAAAAACGCATACGCCCTTTTTGGCCAAGTGCATCATTGTGGACGTTCTGCCTCTTTTCCTATGCTTTCAATGCAATTCCAGTCTACCTCCTGAAATCGGTTTCCTGCAATTCTGCCCCGCTTTCAAGTCCTCTTGGCAGCCTTACTTCAGTATATTTTTGGACGATAGCTGTCATTTATAACTCTGCAGGTTTGTGCATTACAGTGCCCCTGAGCTCCTTTCTTCAACTCGCTTTCTTGTGAGCTGGCCGCAACACCGCAGGATGGCTTCAGGCCCTAATCTGGTTCCGGCACGGCACGCTGAGCCTTTGGTTATTTCCTCTTACTGGTGGGAAATGAGAGTTAAATTTGCCCGTCCAGACACCTCCAGCTAGTCTCTCATTGGTTCTCCCTATTCCTGTACTTCTTCCGCAGAAATTGCAAACTGGACCAAACAGGAGGTTAAAGGCACTGACTCTCCAAGTGGGGAGAGTGTTAGTAAAGCGTCTGGAATATTGCACCCGAGTACCAGGGGAGGAAAACTGAGACATTTGAACACGTCTCCCGTTCACACGGTTGATCATACTCTGGGTTCCACATGCATGTTTTAGCTGAAGGAAGAATACCTTAAACCTGGAGAGTTGAGACCCGTGGAATGGGTACCATGCAATATGACTTCAAAGGGTCTTCATTTGCTCACCGAACCTCTCCAATCCTATCACTGCTGCGTTTATGCCCCTGTACACACGCTTGATTCTCTTTTGGAGACATAGCAATCCATAGGTTTTAAGATACTTACTAGTCAGGTACATTCATAGGCGTTTAGTATGGGGTGTTGAGTCCATTTCGTTGAGCAAGGAGTAGCTCTTGTCTATTCCATATTTGGCTTAAGGAACTTTATCTGTGCTCATTTCAATCTCTGGTTTTATGCAGCACCCCAACTCACCTTTCCCCTTAAGCAAGCATAAGTTGGTTTTCTAAATTTGAGACCATGTTCTGTTTTGTAATCCAGTTCCTGTGTAGCCAAGTTTACATTCCGTGTATTAGTGATATCTTATGATGTTTCTTTTTCTGTGTGACTTATTTCAGTTAGAATCATCGTACCTGAATCCACTCATTATGCTGCTACGGTCCTGATGACATAGATTTCATTGCTGAGTGATACTGCATTGTACGTAAGTACCACAAGTTCTTTATCCATTTTTCACTTTCTGTGATATTGAACTTGTACGGTAAACGAGGTTCTTGTAAACAGAGGCGTCCCAAACTTTGGGGTGGCTGTGTCTTTTTGATTTTAATTTCCCTAAGCTATAGGACCATAAGTGGAAGTGCCCTAGGCTCTGTTGCTTTGTTTCTTAGATGTTTCAGGAAACACCATACACTTCTCCCGAGTGTCTGTTGGCAATTTACATCCCGCCCATCAGCATAACAAGGCTCCCAGTTCTCCATGGCCTGTCCTGCCTTTCTGGATTTTACACTTTTTTCAGATGGCCCTTTTGACCGGGGGGAAGTGAGACTTCATTGTAGTGCAGATTTCATTTGCAAGCTTGCTTCGTTGGCCAAAAAGGGCGTATGCGTTTTTTCCTGAATATATTCAGGAAAAAACGCATACGCCCTTTTTGGCCAAGTGCATCATTGTGGACGTTCTGCCTCTTTTCCTATGCTTTCAATGCAATTCCAGTCTACCTCCTGAAATCGGTTTCCTGCAATTCTGCCCCGCTTTCAAGTCCTCTTGGCAGCCTTACTTCAGTATATTTTTGGACGATAGCTGTCATTTATAACTCTGCAGGTTTGTGAATTACAGTGCCCCTGAGCTCCTTTCTTCAACTCGCTTTCTTGTGACCTGTCCGCAACACCGCAGGATGGCTTCAGGCCCTAATCTGGTTTCAGCACGGCACACTGAGCCTTTGGTTAATTCCTCTTCCTGGTGGGAAATGAGAGTTAAATTTGCCCGTCCAGACACCTCCAGCTAGTCTCTCATTGGTTCTCGCTATTCCTGTTCATCTTCCGCAGAAATTGCAAACTGGGCCAAACAGGAGGTTAAAGGGACTGACTCTCCAAGTGGGGAGAGTGTTAGTAAAGCGTCTGGAATGTTGCACCCGAGTACCAGGGTACGAAAACTGAGACATATTTGAACGCGTCTCCCGATCACATGGTTGATCATACTCTAGGTTCCAAATGCATGTTTTATCTGCAGGAAGAATACCTTAAACCTGGGTAGTTGAAACTCGTGGAATGGGTACCATGCAATATGACTTCAAAGGGTCTTCATTTGCTCACCGAACCTCTCCAATCCTATCACTGCTGCGTTTATGCCCCTGTACACATGCTTGATTCTCTTTTGGAGACATAGCAATCCATAGGTTTTAAGATACTTACTAGTCAGGTACATTCTTAGGCGTTTAATATGGGGTGTTGAGTCCATTTCGTTGAGCAAGGAGTAGCTCTTGTCTATTCCATATTTGGCTTAAGGAACTTTATCTGTGCTCATTTCAATCTCTGGTTTTATGCAGCACCCCAACTCACCTTTCCCCTTAAGCAAGCATAAGTTGGTTTT
>NW_027136280.1:0-33298 GCF_039906515.1 Pseudorca crassidens | reverse complement strand
AACCCGTACGCTGACACTAACCCGCGCCCTCACACGTACGCTCCCCCTAGAGCGTTGTCGTACCCTCACCTGGACCCTAAACCGTCCCCGTCCCCTAACCCTAACCCTAGCCCGAACCCGAACCCTAACCCTTCCCCGAAGCCTGACCCTCACCCGTCCCCTAATCCTAACCCGTATGCTGACACTAACCCGCGCCCTCACAAGTACGCTCCCCATAAAGCGTTGTCGTACCCTCACCTGGACCCTAAACCGTCCCCGTCCCCTACCCTAACCCTAGCCCGAACCCGAACCCTAACCCTTCCCCGAAGCCTGACCCTCACCCGTCCCCTAATCCTAACCCGTACGCTGACACTAATCCGCGCCCTCACACGTACGCTCCCCCTAAAGCGTTGTCGTACCCTCACCTGGACCCTAAACCGTCCCCATCCCCTAAACCTAACCCTAGCCCGAACCCGAACCCTAACCCTTCCCCGAAGCCTGACCCTCACCCGTCCCCTAATCCTAACCCGTACGCTGACACTAACCCGCGCCCTCACACGTACGCTCCCCCTAAAGCGTTGTCGTACCCTCACCTGGACCCTATACCGTCCCCATCCCCTAACCCTAACCCTAGCCCGAACCCGAACCCTAACCCTTCCCCGAAGCCTGACCCTCACCCGTCCCCTAATCCTAAGCCGTACGCTGACACTAACCCGCGCCCTCACACGTACGCTCCCCCTAAAGCGTTGTCGTACCCTCACCTGGACCCTAAACCGTCCCCGTCCCCTAACCCTAACCCTAGCCCGAACCCGAACCCTAACCCTTCCCCGAAGCCTGACCCTCACCCGTCCCCTAATCCTAACCCGTACGCTGACACTAACCCGCGCCCTCACACGTACGCTCCCCCTAAAGCGTTGTCGTACCCTCACCTGGACCCTAAACCGTCCCCGTCCCCTAACCCTAACCCTAGCCCGAACCCGAACCCTAACCCTTCCCCGAAGCCTGACCCTCACCCGTCCCCTAATCCTAACCCGTGCGCTGACACTAACCCACGCCCTCACACGTACGCTCCCCCTAGAGCGTTGTCGTACCCTCACCTGGACCCTAAACCGTCCCCGTCCCCTAACCCTAACCCTAGCCCGAACCCTAACCCTAACCCTTCCCCGAAGCCTGACCCTCACCCGTCCCCTAATCCTAACCCGTGCGCTGACACTAACCCACGCCCTCACACGTACGCTCCCCCTAGAGCGTTGTCGTACCCTCACCTGGACCCTAAACCGTCCCCGTCCCCTAACCCTAACCCTAGCCCGAACCCTAACCCTAAACCTTCCCCGAAGCCTGACCCTCAACCGTCCCCTAATCCTAACCCGTACGCTGACACTAACCCGCGCCCTCACACGTACGCTCCCCCTAGAGCGTTGTCGTACCCTCACCTGGACCCTAAACCGTCCCCGTCCCCTAACCCTAACCCTAGCCCGAACCCGAACCCTAACCCTTCCCCGAAGCCTGACCCTCACCCGTCCCCTAATCCTAACCCGTACGCTGACACTAACCCGCGCTCTCACACGTACGCTCCCCGTAAAGCGTTGTCGTACCCTCACCTGGACCCTAAACCGTCCCCGTCCCCTACCCTAACCCTAGCCCGAACCCGAACCCTAACACTTCCCCGAAGCCTGACCCTCACCCGTCCCCTAATCCTAACCCGTACGCTGACACTAACCCGCGCCCTCACACGTACGCTCCCCCTAAAGCGTTGTCGTACCCTCACCTGGACCCTAAACCGTCCCCGTCCCCTAACCCTAACCCTAGCCCGAACCCTAACCCTAACCCTTCCCCGAAGCCTGACCCTCACCCGTCCCCTAATCCTAACCCGTACGCTGACACTAACCCGCGCCCTCACACGTACGCTCCCCCTAAAGCGTTGTCGTACCCTCACCTGGACCCTAAACCGTCCCCGTCCCCTAACCCTAACCCTAGCCCCAACCCGAACCCTAACCCTTCCCCGAAGCCTGACCCTCACCCGTCCCCTAATCCTAACCCGTACGCTGACACTAACCCGCGCCCTCACACGTACGCTCCCCCTAAAGCGTTGTCGTACCCTCACCTGGACCCTAAACCGTCCCCGTCCCCTAACCCTAACCCTAGCCCCAACCCGAACCCTAACACTTCCCCGAAGCCTGACCCTCACCCGTCCCCTAATCCTAACCCGTACGCTGACACTAACCCGCGCCCTCACACGTACGCTCCCCCTAAAGCGTTGTCGTACCCTCACCTGGACCCTAAACCGTCCCCGTCCCCTAACCCTAACCCTAGCCCGAACCCGAACCCTAACCCTTCCCCGAAGCCTGACCCTCACCCGTCCCCTAATCCTAAGCCGTACGCTGACACTAACCCGCGCCCTCACACGTACGCTCCCCCTAAAGCGTTGTCGTACCCTCACCTGGACCCTAAACCGTCCCCGTCCCCTAACCCTAACCCTAGCCCGAACCCAAACCCTAACCCTTCCCCGAAGCCTGACCCTCACCCGTCCCCTAATCCTAAGCCGTACGCTGACACTAACCCGCGCCCTCACACGTACGCTCCCCCTAAAGCGTTGTCGTACCCTCACCTGGACCCTAAACCGTCCCCGTCCCCTAACCCTAACCCTAGCCCGAACCCTAACCCTAACCCTTCCCCGAAGCCTGACCCTCACCCGTCCCCTAATCCTAACCCGTACGCTGACACTAACCCGCGCCCTCACACGTACGCTCCCCCTAGAGCGTTGTCATACCCTCACTTGGACCCTAAACCGTCCCCGTCCCCTAACCCTAACCCTAGCCCGAACCCGAACCCTAACCCTTCCCCGAAGCCTGACCCTCACCCGTCCCCTAATCCTAACCCGTACGCTGACACTAACCCGCGCCCTCACACGTACGCTCCCCCTAAAGCGTTGTCGTACCCTCACCTGGACCCTAAACCGTCCCCGTCCCCTAACCCTAACCCTAGCCCGAACCCGAACCCTAACCCTTCCCCGAAGCCTGACCCTCACCCGTCCCCTAATCCTAACCCGTACGCTGACACTAACCCGCGCCCTCACACGTACGCTCCCCCTAAAGCGTTGTCGTACCCTCACCTGGACCCTAAACCGTCCCCGTCCCCTAACCCTAACCCTAGCCCGAACCCGAACCCTAACCCTTCCCCGAAGCCTGACCCTCACCCGTCCCCTAATCCTAACCCGTACGCTGACACTAACCCACGCCCTCACACGTACGCTCCCCCTAAAGCGTTGTAGTACCCTCAGCTGGACCCTAAACCGTCCCCGACCCCTAAGCCTAACCCTAGCCCGAACCCTAACCCTAACCCTTCCCCGAAGCCTGACCCTCACCCGTCCCCTAATCCTAACCCGTACGCTGACACTAACCCGCGCCCTCACACGTACGCTCCCCCTAAAGCGTTGTCGTACCCTCACCTGGACCCTAAACCGTCCCCGTCCCCTAACCCTAACCCTAGCCCGCACCCTAACCCTAACCCTTCCCCGAAGCCTGACCCTCACCCGTCCCCTAATCCTAACCCGTACGCTGACACTAACCCGCGCCCTCACACGTACGCTCCCCCTAAAGCGTTGTCGTACCCTCACCTGGACCCTAAACCGTCCCCGTCCCCTAACCGTAACTCTATCCCGAACCCGAACCCTAACCCTTCCCCGAAGCCTGACCCTCACCCGTCCCCTAATCCTAAGCCGTACGCTGACACTAACCCGCGCCCTCACACGTACGCTCCCCCTAAAGCGTTGTCTTACCCTCACCTGGACCCTAAACCGTCCCCGTCCCCTAACCCTAACCCTAGCCCGAACCCGAACCCTAACCCTTCCCCGAAGCCTGACCCTCACCCGTCCCCTAATCCTAACCCGTACGCTGACACTAACCCGCGCCCTCACACGTACGCTCCCCCTAAAGCGTTGTCGTACCCTCACCTGGACCCTAAACCGTCCCCGTCCCCTAACCCTAACCCTAGCCCGCACCCTAACCCTAACCCTTCCCCGAAGCCTGACCCTCACCCGTCCCCTAATCCTAACCCGTACGCTGACACTAACCCGCGCCCTCACACGTACGCTCCCCCTAAAGCGTTGTCGTACCCTCACCTGGACCCTAAACCGTCCCCGTCCCCTAACCGTAACTCTATCCCGAACCCGAACCCTAACCCTTCCCCGAAGCCTGACCCTCACCCGTCCCCTAATCCTAACCCGTACGCTGACACTAACCCGCGCCCTCACACGTACGCTCCCCCTAAAGCGTTGTCTTACCCTCACCTGGACCCTAAACCGTCCCCGTCCCCTAACCCTAACCCTAGCCCGAACCCGAACCCTAACCCTTCCCCGAAGCCTGACCCTCACCCGTCCCCTAATCCTAACCCGTACGCTGACACTAACCCGCGCCCTCACACGTACGCTCCCCCTAAAGCGTTGTCGTACCCTCACCTGGACCCTAAACCGTCCCCGTCCCCTAACCCTAACCCTAGCCCGAACCCTAACCCTAACCCTTCCCCGAAGCCTGACCCTCACCCGTCCCCTAATCCTAACCCGTACGCTGACACTAACCCGCGCCCTCACACGTACGCTCCCCCTAGAGCGTTGTCGTACCCTCACCTGGACCCTAAACCGTCCCCGTCCCCTAACCCTAACCCTAGCCCGAACCCGAACCCTAACCCTTCCCCGAAGCCTGACCCTCACCCGTCCCCTAATCCTAACCCGTATGCTGACACTAACCCGCGCCCTCACAAGTACGCTCCCCATAAAGCGTTGTCGTACCCTCACCTGGACCCTAAACCGTCCCCGTCCCCTACCCTAACCCTAGCCCGAACCCGAACCCTAACCCTTCCCCGAAGCCTGACCCTCACCCGTCCCCTAATCCTAACCCGTACGCTGACACTAATCCGCGCCCTCACACGTACGCTCCCCCTAAAGCGTTGTCGTACCCTCACCTGGACCCTAAACCGTCCCCGTCCCCTAAACCTAACCCTAGCCCGAACCCGAACCCTAACCCTTCCCCGAAGCCTGACCCTCACCCGTCCCCTAATCCTAACCCGTACGCTGACACTAACCCGCGCCCTCACACGTACGCTCCCCCTAAAGCGTTGTCGTACCCTCACCTGGACCCTATACCGTCCCCGTCCCCTAACCCTAACCCTAGCCCGAACCCGAACCCTAACCCTTCCCCGAAGCCTGACCCTCACCCGTCCCCTAATCCTAACCCGTACGCTGACACTAACCCGCGCCCTCACACGTACGCTCCCCCTAAAGCGTTGTCGTACCCTCACCTGGACCCTAAACCGTCCCCGTCCCCTAACCCTAACCCTAGCCCGAACCCTAACCCTAACCCTTCCCCGAAGCCTGACCCTCACCCGTCCCCTAATCCTAACCCGTACGCTGACACTAACCCGCGCCCTCACACGTACGCTCCCCCTAGAGCGTTGTCGTACCCTCACCTGGACCCTAAACCGTCCCCGTCCCCTAACCCTAACCCTAGCCCGAACCCTAACCCTAACCCTTCCCCGAAGCCTGACCCTCACCCGTCCCCTAATCCTAACCCGTACGCTGACACTAACCCGCGCCCTCACACGTACGCTCCCCCTAGAGCGTTGTCGTACCCTCACCTGGACCCTAAACCGTCCCCGTCCCCTAACCCTAACCCTAGCCCGAACCCGAACCCTAACCCTTCCCCGAAGCCTGACCCTCACCCGTCCCCTAATCCTAACCCGTATGCTGACACTAACCCGCGCCCTCACAAGTACGCTCCCCATAAAGCGTTGTCGTACCCTCACCTGGACCCTAAACCGTCCCCGTCCCCTACCCTAACCCTAGCCCGAACCCGAACCCTAACCCTTCCCCGAAGCCTGACCCTCACCCGTCCCCTAATCCTAACCCGTACGCTGACACTAATCCGCGCCCTCACACGTACGCTCCCCCTAAAGCGTTGTCGTACCCTCACCTGGACCCTAAACCGTCCCCGTCCCCTAAACCTAACCCTAGCCCGAACCCGAACCCTAACCCTTCCCCGAAGCCTGACCCTCACCCGTCCCCTAATCCTAACCCGTACGCTGACACTAACCCGCGCCCTCACACGTACGCTCCCCCTAAAGCGTTGTCGTACCCTCACCTGGACCCTATACCGTCCCCATCCCCTAACCCTAACCCTAGCCCGAACCCGAACCCTAACCCTTCCCCGAAGCCTGACCCTCACCCGTCCCCTAATCCTAACCCGTACGCTGACACTAACCCGCGCCCTCACACGTACGCTCCCCCTAAAGCGTTGTCGTACCCTCACCTGGACCCTAAACCGTCCCCGTCCCCTAACCCTAACCCTAGCCCGAACCCTAACCCTAACCCTTCCCCGAAGCCTGACCCTCACCCGTCCCCTAATCCTAACCCGTGCGCTGACACTAACCCACGCCCTCACACGTACGCTCCCCCTAGAGCGTTGTCGTACCCTCACCTGGACCCTAAACCGTCCCCGTCCCCTAACCCTAACCCTAGCCCGAACCCTAACCCTAAACCTTCCCCGAAGCCTGACCCTCAACCGTCCCCTAATCCTAACCCGTACGCTGACACTAACCCGCGCCCTCACACGTACGCTCCCCCTAGAGCGTTGTCGTACCCTCACCTGGACCCTAAACCGTCCCCGTCCCCTAACCCTAACCCTAGCCCGAACCCGAACCCTAACCCTTCCCCGAAGCCTGACCCTCACCCGTCCCCTAATCCTAACCCGTACGCTGACACTAACCCGCGCCCTCACACGTACGCTCCCCCTAAAGCGTTGTCGTACCCTCACCTGGACCCTAAACCGTCCCCGTCCCCTACCCTAACCCTAGCCCGAACCCGAACCCTAACACTTCCCCGAAGCCTGACCCTCACCCGTCCCCTAATCCTAACCCGTACGCTGACACTAACCCGCGCCCTCACACGTACGCTCCCCCTAAAGCGTTGTCGTACCCTCACCTGGACCCTAAACCGTCCCCGTCCCCTAACCCTAACCCTAGCCCGAACCCTAACCCTAACCCTTCCCCGAAGCCTGACCCTCACCCGTCCCCTAATCCTAACCCGTACGCTGACACTAACCCGCGCCCTCACACGTACGCTCCCCCTAAAGCGTTGTCGTACCCTCACCTGGACCCTAAACCGTCCCCGTCCCCTAACCCTAACCCTAGCCCGCACCCTAACCCTAACCCTTCCCCGAAGCCTGACCCTCACCCGTCCCCTAATCCTAACCCGTACGCTGACACTAACCCGCGCCCTCACACGTACGCTCCCCCTAGAGCGTTGTCGTACCCTCACCTGGACCCTAAACCGTCCCCGTCCCCTAACCCTAACCCTAGCCCGAACCCGAACCCTAACCCTTCCCCGAAGCCTGACCCTCACCCGTCCCCTAATCCTAACCCGTATGCTGACACTAACCCGCGCCCTCACAAGTACGCTCCCCATAAAGCGTTGTCGTACCCTCACCTGGACCCTAAACCGTCCCCGTCCCCTACCCTAACCCTAGCCCGAACCCGAACCCTAACCCTTCCCCGAAGCCTGACCCTCACCCGTCCCCTAATCCTAACCCGTACGCTGACACTAATCCGCGCCCTCACACGTACGCTCCCCCTAAAGCGTTGTCGTACCCTCACCTGGACCCTAAACCGTCCCCGTCCCCTAAACCTAACCCTAGCCCGAACCCGAACCCTAACCCTTCCCCGAAGCCTGACCCTCACCCGTCCCCTAATCCTAACCCGTACGCTGACACTAACCCGCGCCCTCACACGTACGCTCCCCCTAAAGCGTTGTCGTACCCTCACCTGGACCCTATACCGTCCCCATCCCCTAACCCTAACCCTAGCCCGAACCCGAACCCTAACCCTTCCCCGAAGCCTGACCCTCACCCGTCCCCTAATCCTAAGCCGTACGCTGACACTAACCCGCGCCCTCACACGTACGCTCCCCCTAAAGCGTTGTCGTACCCTCACCTGGACCCTAAACCGTCCCCGTCCCCTAACCCTAACCCTAGCCCGAACCCGAACCCTAACCCTTCCCCGAAGCCTGACCCTCACCCGTCCCCTAATCCTAACCCGTACGCTGACACTAACCCGCGCCCTCACACGTACGCTCCCCCTAAAGCGTTGTCGTACCCTCACCTGGACCCTAAACCGTCCCCGTCCCCTAACCCTAACCCTAGCCCGAACCCGAACCCTAACCCTTCCCCGAAGCCTGACCCTCACCCGTCCCCTAATCCTAACCCGTGCGCTGACACTAACCCACGCCCTCACACGTACGCTCCCCCTAGAGCGTTGTCGTACCCTCACCTGGACCCTAAACCGTCCCCGTCCCCTAACCCTAACCCTAGCCCGAACCCTAACCCTAACCCTTCCCCGAAGCCTGACCCTCACCCGTCCCCTAATCCTAACCCGTGCGCTGACACTAACCCACGCCCTCACACGTACGCTCCCCCTAGAGCGTTGTCGTACCCTCACCTGGACCCTAAACCGTCCCCGTCCCCTAACCCTAACCCTAGCCCGAACCCTAACCCTAAACCTTCCCCGAAGCCTGACCCTCAACCGTCCCCTAATCCTAACCCGTACGCTGACACTAACCCGCGCCCTCACACGTACGCTCCCCCTAGAGCGTTGTCGTACCCTCACCTGGACCCTAAACCGTCCCCGTCCCCTAACCCTAACCCTAGCCCGAACCCGAACCCTAACCCTTCCCCGAAGCCTGACCCTCACCCGTCCCCTAATCCTAACCCGTACGCTGACACTAACCCGCGCCCTCACACGTACGCTCCCCGTAAAGCGTTGTCGTACCCTCACCTGGACCCTAAACCGTCCCCGTCCCCTACCCTAACCCTAGCCCGAACCCGAACCCTAACACTTCCCCGAAGCCTGACCCTCACCCGTCCCCTAATCCTAACCCGTACGCTGACACTAACCCGCGCCCTCACACGTACGCTCCCCCTAAAGCGTTGTCGTACCCTCACCTGGACCCTAAACCGTCCCCGTCCCCTAACCCTAACCCTAGCCCGAACCCTAACCCTAACCCTTCCCCGAAGCCTGACCCTCACCCGTCCCCTAATCCTAACCCGTACGCTGACACTAACCCGCGCCCTCACACGTACGCTCCCCCTAAAGCGTTGTCGTACCCTCACCTGGACCCTAAACCGTCCCCGTCCCCTAACCCTAACCCTAGCCCCAACCCGAACCCTAACCCTTCCCCGAAGCCTGACCCTCACCCGTCCCCTAATCCTAACCCGTACGCTGACACTAACCCGCGCCCTCACACGTACGCTCCCCCTAAAGCGTTGTCGTACCCTCACCTGGACCCTAAACCGTCCCCGTCCCCTAACCCTAACCCTAGCCCCAACCCGAACCCTAACCCTTCCCCGAAGCCTGACCCTCACCCGTCCCCTAATCCTAACCCGTACGCTGACACTAACCCGCGCCCTCACACGTACGCTCCCCCTAAAGCGTTGTCGTACCCTCACCTGGACCCTAAACCGTCCCCGTCCCCTAACCCTAACCCTAGCCCGAACCCGAACCCTAACCCTTCCCCGAAGCCTGACCCTCACCCGTCCCCTAATCCTAAGCCGTACGCTGACACTAACCCGCGCCCTCACACGTACGCTCCCCCTAAAGCGTTGTCGTACCCTCACCTGGACCCTAAACCGTCCCCGTCCCCTAACCCTAACCCTAGCCCGAACCCAAACCCTAACCCTTCCCCGAAGCCTGACCCTCACCCGTCCCCTAATCCTAAGCCGTACGCTGACACTAACCCGCGCCCTCACACGTACGCTCCCCCTAAAGCGTTGTCGTACCCTCACCTGGACCCTAAACCGTCCCCGTCCCCTAACCCTAACCCTAGCCCGAACCCTAACCCTAACCCTTCCCCGAAGCCTGACCCTCACCCGTCCCCTAATCCTAACCCGTACGCTGACACTAACCCGCGCCCTCACACGTACGCTCCCCCTAGAGCGTTGTCATACCCTCACTTGGACCCTAAACCGTCCCCGTCCCCTAACCCTAACCCTAGCCCGAACCCGAACCCTAACCCTTCCCCGAAGCCTGACCCTCACCCGTCCCCTAATCCTAACCCGTACGCTGACACTAACCCGCGCCCTCACACGTACGCTCCCCCTAAAGCGTTGTCGTACCCTCACCTGGACCCTAAACCGTCCCCGTCCCCTAACCCTAACCCTAGCCCGAACCCGAACCCTAACCCTTCCCCGAAGCCTGACCCTCACCCGTCCCCTAATCCTAACCCGTACGCTGACACTAACCCGCGCCCTCACACGTACGCTCCCCCTAAAGCGTTGTCGTACCCTCACCTGGACCCTAAACCGTCCCCGTCCCCTAACCCTAACCCTAGCCCGAACCCGAACCCTAACCCTTCCCCGAAGCCTGACCCTCACCCGTCCCCTAATCCTAACCCGTACGCTGACACTAACCCACGCCCTCACACGTACGCTCCCCCTAAAGCGTTGTAGTACCCTCAGCTGGACCCTAAACCGTCCCCGACCCCTAAGCCTAACCCTAGCCCGAACCCTAACCCTAACCCTTCCCCGAAGCCTGACCCTCACCCGTCCCCTAATCCTAACCCGTACGCTGACACTAACCCGCGCCCTCACACGTACGCTCCCCCTAAAGCGTTGTCGTACCCTCACCTGGACCCTAAACCGTCCCCGTCCCCTAACCCTAACCCTAGCCCGCACCCTAACCCTAACCCTTCCCCGAAGCCTGACCCTCACCCGTCCCCTAATCCTAACCCGTACGCTGACACTAACCCGCGCCCTCACACGTACGCTCCCCCTAAAGCGTTGTCGTACCCTCACCTGGACCCTAAACCGTCCCCGTCCCCTAACCGTAACTCTATCCCGAACCCGAACCCTAACCCTTCCCCGAAGCCTGACCCTCACCCGTCCCCTAATCCTAAGCCGTACGCTGACACTAACCCGCGCCCTCACACGTACGCTCCCCCTAAAGCGTTGTCTTACCCTCACCTGGACCCTAAACCGTCCCCGTCCCCTAACCCTAACCCTAGCCCGAACCCGAACCCTAACCCTTCCCCGAAGCCTGACCCTCACCCGTCCCCTAATCCTAACCCGTACGCTGACACTAACCCGCGCCCTCACACGTACGCTCCCCCTAAAGCGTTGTCGTACCCTCACCTGGACCCTAAACCGTCCCCGTCCCCTAACCCTAACCCTAGCCCGAACCCTAACCCTAACCCTTCCCCGAAGCCTGACCCTCACCCGTCCCCTAATCCTAACCCGTACGCTGACACTAACCCGCGCCCTCACACGTACGCTCCCCCTAGAGCGTTGTCGTACCCTCACCTGGACCCTAAACCGTCCCCGTCCCCTAACCCTAACCCTAGCCCGAACCCGAACCCTAACCCTTCCCCGAAGCCTGACCCTCACCCGTCCCCTAATCCTAACCCGTACGCTGACACTAACCCGCGCCCTCACAAGTACGCTCCCCATAAAGCGTTGTCGTACCCTCACCTGGACCCTAAACCGTCCCCGTCCCCTACCCTAACCCTAGCCCGAACCCGAACCCTAACCCTTCCCCGAAGCCTGACCCTCACCCGTCCCCTAATCCTAACCCGGACGCTGACACTAATCCGCGCCCTCACACGTATGCTCCCCCTAAAGCGTTGTCGTACCCTCACCTGGACCCTAAACCGTCCCCGTCCCCTAACCCTAACCCTAGCCCGAACCCGAACCCTAACCCTTCCCCGAAGCCTGACCCGCACCCGTCCCCTAATCCTAACCCGTACGCTGACACTAACCCGCGCCCTCACACGTACGCTCCCCCTAAAGCGTTGTCGTACCCTCACCTGGACCCTAAACCGTCCCCGTCCCCTAACCCTAACCCTAGCCCGAACCCGAACCCTAACCCTTCCCCGAAGCCTGACCCTCACCCGTCCCCTAATCCTAAGCCGTACGCTGACACTAACCCGCGCCCTCACACGTACGCTCCCCCTAAAGCGTTGTCGTACCCTCACCTGGACCCTAAACCGTCCCCGTCCCCTAACCCTAACCCTAGCCCGAACCCGAACCCTAACCCTTCCCCGAAGCCTGACCCTCACCCGTCCCCTAATCCTAACCCGTACGCTGACACTAACCCGCGCCCTCACACGTACGCTCCCCCTAAAGCGTTGTCGTACCCTCACCTGGACCCTAAACCGTCCCCGTCCCCTAACCCTAACCCTAGCCCGAACCCGAACCCTAACCCTTCCCCGAAGCCTGACCCTCACCCGTCCCCTAATCCTAACCCGTGCGCTGACACTAACCCACGCCCACACACGTACGCTCCCCCTAGAGCGTTGTCGTACCCTCACCTGGACCCTAAACCGTCCCCGTCCCCTAACCCTAACCCTAGCCCGAACCCTAACCCTAACCCTTCCCCGAAGCCTGACCCTCACCCGTCCCCTAATCCTAACCCGTGCGCTGACACTAACCCACGCCCTCACACGTACGCTCCCCCTAGAGCGTTGTCGTACCCTCACCTGGACCCTAAACCGTCCCCGTCCCCTAACCCTAACCCTAGCCCGAACCCTAACCCTAAACCTTCCCCGAAGCCTGACCCTCAACCGTCCCCTAATCCTAACCCGTACGCTGACACTAACCCGCGCCCTCACACGTACGCTCCCCCTAGAGCGTTGTCGTACCCTCACCTGGACCCTAAACCGTCCCCGTCCCCTAACCCTAACCCTAGCCCGAACCCGAACCCTAACCCTTCCCCGAAGCCTGACCCTCACCCGTCCCCTAATCCTAACCCGTACGCTGACACTAACCCGCGCCCTCACACGTACGCTCCCCCTAAAGCGTTGTCGTACCCTCACCTGGACCCTAAACCGTCCCCGTCCCCTACCCTAACCCTAGCCCGAACCCGAACCCTAACACTTCCCCGAAGCCTGACCCTCACCCGTCCCCTAATCCTAACCCGTACGCTGACACTAACCCGCGCCCTCACACGTACGCTCCCCCTAAAGCGTTGTCGTACCCTCACCTGGACCCTAAACCGTCCCCGTCCCCTAACCCTAACCCTAGCCCCAACCCGAACCCTAACCCTTCCCCGAAGCCTGACCCTCACCCGTCCCCTAATCCTAACCCGTACGCTGACACTAACCCGCGCCCTCACACGTACGCTCCCCCTAAAGCGTTGTCGTACCCTCACCTGGACCCTAAACCGTCCCCGTCCCCTAACCCTAACCCTAGCCCCAACCCGAACCCTAAGCCTTCCCCGAAGCCTGACCCTCACCCGTCCCCTAATCCTAACCCGTACGCTGACACTAACCCGCGCCCTCACACGTACGCTCCCCCTAAAGCGTTGTCGTACCCTCACCTGGACCCTAAACCGTCCCCGTCCCCTAACCCTAACCCTAGCCCCAACCCGAACCCTAACCCTTCCCCGAAGCCTGACCCTCACCCGTCCCCTAATCCTAACCCGTACGCTGACACTAACCCGCGCCCTCACACGTACGCTCCCCCTAAAGCGTTGTCGTACCCTCACCTGGACCCTAAACCGTCCCCGTCCCCTAACCCTAACCCTAGCCCGAACCCGAACCCTAACCCTTCCCCGAAGCCTGACCCTCACCCGTCCCCTAATCCTAACCCGTACGCTGACACTAACCCGCGCCCTCACACGTACGCTCCCCCTAAAGCGTTGTCGTACCCTCACCTGGACCCTAAACCGTCCCCGTCCCCTAACCCTAACCCTAGCCCGAACCCGAACCCTAACCCTTCCCCGAAGCCTGACCCTCACCCGTCCCCTAATCCTAACCCGTACGCTGACACTAACCCGCGCCCTCACACGTGCGCTCCCCCTAAAGCGTTGTCGTACCCTCACCTGGACCCTAAACCGTCCCCGTCCCCTAACCCTAACCCTAGCCCGAACCCGAACCCTAACCCTTCCCCGAAGCCTGACCCTCACCCGTCCCCTAATCCTAACCCGTACGCTGACACTAACCCGCGCCCTCACACGTACGCTCCCCCTAAAGCGTTGTCGTACCCTCACCTGGACCCTAAACCGTCCCCGTCCCCTAACCCTAACCCTAGCCCGAACCCGAACCCTAACCCTTCCCCGAAGCCTGACCCTCACCCGTCCCCTAATCCTAACCCGTACGCTGACACTAACCCGCGCCCTCACACGTACGCTCCCCCTAAAGCGTTGTCGTACCCTCACCTGGACCCTAAACAGTCCCCGTCCCCTAACCCTAACCCTAGCCCCAACCCGAACCCTAACCCTTCCCCGAAGCCTGACCCTCACCCGTCCCCTAATCCTAACCCGTACGCTGACACTAACCCGTGCCCTCACACGTACGCTCCCCCTAAAGCGTTGTCGTACCCTCACCTGGAGCCTAAACCGTCCCCGTCCCCTAACCCTAACCCTAGCCCGAACCCGAACCCTAACCCTTCCCCGAAGCCTGACCCTCACCCGTCCCCTAATCCTAACCCGTACGCTGACACTAACCCGCGCCCTCACACGTACGCTCCCCCTAAAGCGTTGTCGTACCCTCACCTGGACCCTAAACCGTCCCCGTCCCCTAACCCTAACCCTAGCCCCAACCCGAAGCCTAACCCTTCCCCGAAGCCTGACCCTCACCCGTCCCCTAATCCTAACCCGTACGCTGACACTAACCCGCGCCCTCACACGTACGCTCCCCCTAAAGCGTTGTCGTACCCTCACCTGGACCCTAAACCGTCCCCGTCCCCTAACCCTAACCCTAGCCCGAACCCGAACCCTAACCCTTCCCCGAAGCCTGACCCTCACCCGTCCCCTAATCCTAACCCGTACGCTGACACTAACCCGCGCCCTCACACGTACGCTCCCCCTAAAGCGTTGTCGTACCCTCACCTGGACCCTAAACCGTCCCCGTCCCCTAACCCTAACCCTAGCCCGAACCCGAACCCTAACCCTTCCCCGAAGCCTGACCCTCACCCGTCCCCTAATCCTAACCCGTACGCTGACACTAACCCGCGCCCTCACACGTACGCTCCCCCTAAAGCGTTGTCGTACCCTCACCTGGACCCTAAACCGTCCCCGTCCCCTAACCCTAACCCTAGCCCCAACCCGAACCCTAACCCTTCCCCGAAGCCTGACCCTCAACCGTCCCCTAATCCTAACCCGTACGCTGACACTAACCCGCGCCCTCACACGTACGCTCCCCCTAAAGCGTTGTCGTACCCTCACCTGGACCCTAAACCGTCCCCGTCCCCTAACCCTAACCCTAGCCCCAACCCGAACCCTAACCCTTCCCCGAAGCCTGACCCTCACCCGTCCCCTAATCCTAACCCGTACGCTGACACTAACCCGCGCCCTCACACGTACGCTCCCCCTAAAGCGTTGTCGTACCCTCACCTGGACCCTAAACCGTCCCCGTCCCCTAACCCTAACCCTAGCCCCAACCCGAACCCTAACCCTTCCCCGAAGCCTGACCCTCACCCGTCCCCTAATCCTAACCCGTACGCTGACACTAACCCGCGCCCTCACACGTACGCTCCCCCTAAAGCGTTGTCGTACCCTCACCTGGACCCTAAACCGTCCCCGTCCCCTAACCCTAACCCTAGCCCGAACCCGAACCCTAACCCTTCCCCGAAGCCTGACCCTCACCCGTCCCCTAATCCTAACCCGTACGCTGACACTAACCCGCGCCCTCACACGTACGCTCCCCCTAAAGCGTTGTCGTACCCTCACCTGGACCCTAAACCGTCCCCGTCCCCTAACCCTAACCCTAGCCCGAACCCGAACCCTAACCCTTCCCCGAAGCCTGACCCTCACCCGTCCCCTAATCCTAAGCCGTACGCTGACACTAACCCGCGCCCTCACACGTACGCTCCCCCTAAAGCGTTGTCGTACCCTCACCTGGACCCTAAACCGTCCCCGTCCCCTAACCCTAACCCTAGCCCGAACCCGAACCCTAACCCTTCCCCGAAGCCTGACCCTCACCCGTCCCCTAATCCTAACCCGTACGCTGACACTAACCCGCGCCCTCACACGTACGCTCCCCCTAAAGCGTTGTCGTACCCTCACCTGGACCCTAAACCGTCCCCGTCCCCTAACCCTAACCCTAGCCCGAACCCGAACCCTAACCCTTCCCCGAAGCCTGACCCTCACCCGTCCCCTAATCCTAACCCGTACGCTGACACTAACCCACGCCCTCACACGTACGCTCCCCCTAAAGCGTTGTAGTACCCTCACCTGGACCCTAAACCGTCCCCGTCCCCTAACCCTAACCCTAGCCCGAACCCTAACCCTAACCCTTCCCCGAAGCCTGACCCTCACCCGTCCCCTAATCCTAACCCGGACGCTGACACTAACCCGCGCCCTCACACGTACGCTCCCCCTAAAGCGTTGTCGTACCCTCACCTGGACCCTAAACCGTCCCCGTCCCCTAACCCTAACCCTAGCCCGCACCCGAACCCTAACCCTTCCCCGAAGCCTGACCCTCACCCGTCCCCTAATCCTAACCCGTACGCTGACACTAACCCGCGCCCTCACACGTACGCTCCCCCTAAAGCGTTGTCGTACCCTCACCTGGACCCTAAACCGTCCCCGTCCCCTAACCCTAACCCTAGCCCGAACCCGAACCCTAACCCTTCCCCGAAGCCTGACCCTCACCCGTACCCTAATCCTAACCCGTACGCTGACACTAACCCGCGCCCTCACACGTACGCTCCCCCTAGAGCGTTGTCGTACCCTCACCTGGACCCTAAACCGTCCCCGTCCCCTAACCCTAACCCTAGCCCGAACCCGAACCCTAACCCTTCCCCGAAGCCTGACCCTCACCCGTCCCCTAATCCTAACCCGTACGCTGACACTAACCCGCGCCCTCACACGTACGCTCCCCCTAAATTGTTGTCGTACCCTCACCTGGACCCTAAACCGTCCCCGTCCCCTACACTAACCCTAGCCCGAACCCGAACCCTAACCCTTCCCCGAAGCCTGACCCTCACCCGTCCCCTAATCCTAACCCGTACGCTGACACTAACCCGCGCCCTCACACGTACGCTCCCCCTAAAGCGTTGTCGTACCCTCACCTGGACCCTAAACCGTACCCGTCCCCTAACCCTAACCCTAGCCCGAACCCTAACCCTAACCCTTCCCCGAAGCCTGACCCTCACCCGTCCCCTAATCCTAACCCGTACGCTAACACTAACCCGCGCCCTCACACGTACGCTTCCCCTAAAGCGTTGTCGTACCCTCACCTGGACCCTAAACCGTCCCCGTCCCCTATCCGAAACCCTAGCCCGAACCCTAACCCTAAACCTTCCCCGAAGCCTGACCCTCACTCGTCCCCTAATCCTAACCCGTACGCTGACACTAACCCACGCCCTCACAAGTACGCTCCCCCTAGAGCGTTGTCGTACCCTCACCTGGACCCTAAACCGTCCCCGTCCCCTAACCCTAACCCTAGACCGAACCCTAACCCTAAACCTTCCCCGAAGCCTGACCCTCACCCGTCCCCTAATCCTAACCCGTACGCTGACACTAATCCGCGCCCTCACACGTACGCTCCCCCTAAAGCGTTGTCGTACCCTCACCTGGACCCTAAACCGTCCCCGTCCCCTAACCCTAACCCTAGCCCGAACCCTAACCCTAACCCTTCCCCGAAGCCTGACCCTCACCCGTCCCCTAATCCTAACCCGTACGCTGACAATAACCCACGCCCTCACACGTACGCTCCCCCTAAAGCGTTGTCGTACCCTCACCTGGACCCTAAACCGTCCCCGTCCCCTAACCCTAACCCTAGCCCCAACCCGAACCCTAACCCTTCCCCGAAGCCTGACCCTCACCCGTCCCCTAATCCTAACCCGTACGCTGACACTAACCCGCGCCCTCACACGTACGCTCCCCCTAAAGCGTTGTCGTACCCTCACCTGGACCCTAAACCGTCCCCGTCCCCTAACCCTAACCCTAGCCCGAACCCGAACCCTAACCCTTCCCCGAAGCCTGACCCTCACCCGTCCCCTACTCCTAACCCGTACGCTGACACTAACCCACGCCTTCACACGTACGCTCCCCCTAAAGCGTTGTAGTACCCTCACCTGGACCCTAAACCGTCCCCGTCCCCTAACCCTAACCCTAGCCCGAACCCTAACCCTAACCCTTCCCCGAAGCCTGACCCTCACCCGTCCCCTAATCCTAACCCGTACGCTGACACTAACCCGCGCCCTCACACGTACGCTCCCCCTAAAGCGTTGTCGTACCCTCACCTGGACCCTAAACCGTCCCCGTCCCCTAACCCTAACCCTAGCCCGCACCCTAACCCTAACCCTTCCCCGAAGCCTGACCCTCACCCGTCCCCTAATCCTAACCCGTACGCTGACACTAACCCGCGCCCTCACACGTACGCTCCCCCTAAAGCGTTGTCGTACCCTCACCTGGACCCTAAACCGTCCCCGTCCCCTAACCCTAACCCTAGCCCGAACCCGAACCCTAACCCTTCCCCGAAGCCTGACCCTCACCCGTCCCCTAATCCTAACCCGTACGCTGACACTAACCCGCGCCCTCACACGTACGCTCCCCCTAAAGCGTTGTCTTACCCTCACCTGGACCCTAAACCGTCCCCGTCCCCTAACCCTATCCCTAGCCCGAACCCGAACCCTAACCCTTCCCCGAAGCCTGACCCTCACCCGACCCCTAATCCTACCCCGTACGCTGACACTAACCCGCGCCCTCACACGTACGCTCCCCCTAAAGCGTTGTCGTACCCTCACCTGGACCCTAACCCGTCCCCGTCCCATAACCCGAACCCTAGCCCGAACCCTAAACCTAACCCTTCCCCGAAGCCTGACCCTCACCCGTCCCCTAATCCTAACCCGTACGCTGACACTAACCCGTGCCCTCACACGTACGCTCCCCCTAAAGCGTTGTCGTACCCTCACCTGGACCCTAAACCGTCCCCGTCCCCTAACCCTAACCCTAGCTCCAACCCTAACCCTAACCTTTCCCCGAAGCCTGACCCTCACCCGTCCCCTAATCCTAACCCGTACGCTGACACTAACCAGCGCCCTCACACGTACGCTCCCCCTAAAGCGTTGTCGTACCCTCACCTGGACCCTAAACCATCCCCGTCCCCTAACCCTAACCCTAGCCCGCACCCTAACCCTAACCCTTCCCCGAAGCCTGACCCTCACCCGTCCCCTAATCCTAACCCGTACGCTGACACTAACCCGCGCCCTCACACGTACGCTCCCCCTAACGCGTTGTCGTACCCTCACCTGGACCCTAAACCGTCGCCGTCCCCTAACACTAACCCTAGCCCCAACCCTAACCCTAACCCTTCCCCGAAGCCTGACCCTGACACGTCCCTTAATCCTAACCCGTACGCTGACACTAACCCGCGTCCTCACACGTACGCTCCCCCTAAAGCGTTGTCATACCCTCACCTGGACCCTAAACCGTCCCCGTCCCCTAACCCTAACCCTAGCCCCAACCCTAGCCCTAACCCTTCCCCGAAGCCTGACCATCACCCGTCCCCTAATCCTAACCCGTACGCTGACACTAACCCGCGTCCTCACACGTACGCTCCCCCTAAAGCGTTGTCGTACCCTCACCTGGACCCTAAACCGTCCCCGTCCCCTAACCCTAACCATAGCCCGAACCCTAACCCTAACCCTTCCCAAAAGCCTGACCCTCACCCGTCCCCTAATCCTAACCCGTACGCTGACACTAACCGTGCCCTCACACGTACGCTCCCCCTAAAGCGTTGTCGTACCCTCACCTGGACCCTAAACCGTCCCCGTCCCCTAACCCTAACCCTAGCCCCAACCCTAACCCTAACCTTTCCCCGAAGCCTGACCCTCACCCGTCCCCTAATCCTAACCCGTACGCTGACACTAACCCGCCCCCTCACACGTACGCTCCCCCTAACGCGTTGTCGTACCCTCACCTGGACCCTAAACCGTCCCCGTCCCCTAACCCTAACCCTAGCCCCAACCCGAACCCTAACCCTTCCCCGAAGCCTGACCCTCACCCGTCCCCTAATCCTAACCCGTACGCTGACACTAACCCGCGCCCTCACACGTACGCTCCCCCTAAAGCGTTGTCGTACCCTCACCTGGACCCTAAACCGTCCCCGTCCCCTAACCCTAACCCTAGCCCGAACCCGAACCCTAACCCTTCCCCGAAGCCTGACCCTCACCCGTCCCATAATCCTAACCCGTACGCTGACACTAACCCGCGCCCTCACACGTACGCTCCCCCTAAAGCGTTGTCGTACCCTCACCTGGACCCTAAACCGTCCCCGTCCCCTAACCCTAACCCTAGCCCGAACCCGAACCCTAACCCTTCCCCGAAGCCTGACACTCACCCGTCCCCTAATCCTAACCCGTACGCTGACACTAACCCGCGCCCTCACACGTACGCTCCCCCTAAAGCGTTGTCGTACCCTCACCTGGACCCTAAACCGTCCCCGTCCCCTAACCCTAACCCTAGCCCGAACCCTAACCCTAACCCTTCCCCGAAGCCTGACCCTCACCCGTCCCCTAATCCTAACCCGTACGCTGACACTAACCCGCGCCCTCACACGTACGCTCCCCCTAAAGCGTTGTCGTACACTCACCTGGACCCTAAACCGTCCCCGTCCCCTAACCCTAACCCTAGCCCCAACCCTAACCCTAACCCTTCCCCGAAGCCTGACCCTCACCCGTCCCCTAATCCTAACCCGTACGCTGACACTAACCCGCGCCCTCACACGTACGCTCCCCCTAAAGCGTTGTCGTACCCTCACCTGGACCCTAAACCGTCCCCGTCCCCTAACCCTAACCCTAGCCCGAACCCGAACCCTAACCCTTCCCCGAAGCCTGACACTCACCCGTCCCCTAATCCTAACCCGTACGCTGACACTAACCCGCGCCCTCACACGTACGCTCCCCCTAAAGCGTTGTCGTACCCTCACCTGGACCCTAAACCGTCCCCGTCCCCTAACCCTAACCGTAGCCCGAACCCGAACCCTAACCCTTCCCCGAAGCCTGACCCTCACCCGTCCCCTAATCCTAACCCGTACGCTGACACTAACCCGCGCCCTCACACGTACGCTCCCCCTAAAACGTTGTCGTACCCTCACCTGGACCCTAAACCGTCCCCGTCCCCTAACCCTAACCCTAGCCCGAGCCCGAACCCTAAACCTTGCCCGAAGCCTGACCCTCACCCGTCCCCTAATCCTAACCCGTACGCTGACACTAACCCGCGCCCTCACACGTACGCTCCCCCTAAAGCGTTGTCGTACACTCACCTGGACCCTAAACAGTCCCCGTCCCCTAACCCTAACCCTAGCCCCAACCCGAACCTTAACCCTTCCCCGAAGCCTGACCCTCACCCGTCCCCTAATCCTAACCCGTACGCTGACACTAACCCGCGCCCTCACACGTACGCTCCCCCTAAAGCGTTGTCGTACCCTCACCTGGACCCTAAACCGTCCCCGTCCCCTAACCCTAACCCTAGCCCCAACCCGAACCCTAACCCTTCCCCGAAGCCTGACCCTCACCCGTCCCCTAATCCTAACCCGTACGCTGACACTAACCCGCGCCCTCACACGTACGCTCCCCCTAAAGCGTTGTCGTACCCTCACCTGGACCCTAAACCGTCCCCGTCCCCTAACCCTAACCCTAGCCCCAACCCGAACCCTAACCCTTCCCCGAAGGCTGACCCTCACCCGTCCCCTAATCCTAACCCGTACGCTGACACTAACCCGCGCCCTCACACGTACGCTCCCCCTAAAGCGTTGTCGTACCCTCACCTGGACCCTAAACCGTCCCCGTCCCCTAACCCTAACCCTAGCCCGAACCCGAACCCTAACCCTTCCCCGAAGCCTGACCCTCACCCGTCCCCTAATCCTAACCCGTACGCTGACACTAACCCGCGCCCTCACACGTACGCTCCCCCTAAAGCGTTGTCGTACCCTCACCTGGACCCTAAACCGTCCCCGTCCCCTAACCCAAACCCTAGCCCGAACCCGAACCCTAACCCTTCCCCGAAGCCTGACCCTCACCCGTCCCCTAATCCTAACCCGTACGCTGACACTAACCCGCGCCCTCACACGTACGCTCCCCCTAAAGCGTTGTCGTACCCTCACCTGGACCCTAAACCGTCCCCGTCCCATAACCCTAACCCTAGCTCTAACCCGAACCCTAACCCTTCCCCGAAGCCTGACCCTCACCCGTCCCCTAATCCTAACCCGTAAGCTGACACTAACCCGCGCCCTCACACGTGCGCTCCCCCTAAAGCGTTGTCGTACCCTCACCTGGACCCTAAACAGTCCCCGTCCCCTAACCCTAACCCTAGCCCCAACCCGAACCCTAACCCTTCCCCGAAGCCTGACCCTCACCCGTCCCCTAATCCTAACCCGTACGCTGACACTAACCCGCGCCCTCACACGTACGCTCCCCCTAAAGCGTTGTCGTACCCTCACCTGGACCCTAAACCGTCCCCGTCCCCTAACCCTAACCCTAGCCCGAACCCGAACCCTAACCCTTCCCCGAAGCCTGACCCTCACCCGTCCCCTAATCCTAACCCGTACGCTGACACTAACCCGCGCCCTCACACGTACGCTCCCCCTAAAGCGTTGTCGTACCCTCACCTGGACCCTAAACCGTCCCCGTCCCCTAACCCTAACCCTAGCCCCAACCCGAACCCTAACCCTTCCCCGAAGCCTGACCCTCACCCGTCCCCTAATCCTAACCCGTACGCTGACACTAACCCGCGCCCTCACACGTACGCTCCCCCTAAAGCGTTGTCGTACCCTCACCTGGACCCTAAACCGTCCCCGTCCCCTAACCCTAACCCTAGCCCCAACCCGAACCCTAACCCTTCCCCGAAGCCTGACCCTCACCCGTCCCCTAATCCTAACCCGTACGCTGACACTAACCTGCGCCCTCACAAGTACGCTCCCCCTAAAGCGTTGTCGTACCCTCACCTGGACCCTAAACCGTCCCCGTCCCCTAACCCTAACCCTAGCCCGAACCCGAACCCTAACCCTTCCCCGAAGCCTGACCCTCACCCGTCCCCTAATCCTAACCCGTACGCTGACACTAACCCGCGCCCTCACACGTACGCTCCCCCTAAAGCGTTGTCGTACCCTCACCTGGACCCTAAACCGTCCACGTCCCCTAACCCTAACCCTAGCCCGAACCCGAACCCTAACACTTCCCCGAAGCCTGACCCTCACCCGTCCCCTAATCCTAACCCGTACGCTGACACTAACCCGCGCCCTCACACGTACGCTCCCCCTAAAGCGTTGTCGTACCCTCACCTGGACCCTAAACAGTCCCCGTCCCCTAACCCTAACCCTAGCCCCAACCCGAACCCTAACCCTTCCCCGAAGCCTGACCCTCACCCGTCCCCTAATCCTAACCCGTACGCTGACACTAACCCGCGCCCTCACACGTACGCTCCCCCTAAAGCGTTGTCGTACCCTCACCTGGACCCTAAACCGTCCCCGTCCCCTAACCCTAACCCTAGCCCGAACCCGAACCCTAACCCTTCCCCGAAGCCTGACCCTCACCCGTCCCCTAATCCTAACCCGTACGCTGACACTAACCCGCGCCCTCACACGTACGCTCCCCCTAAAGCGTTGTCGTACCCTCACCTGGACCCTAAACCGTCCCCGTCCCCTAACCCTAACCCTAGCCCCAACCCGAACCCTAACCCTTCCCCGAAGCCTGACCCTCACCCGTCCCCTAATCCTAACCCGTACGCTGACACTAACCCGCGCCCTCACACGTACGCTCCCCCTAAAGCGTTGTCGTACCCTCACCTGGACCCTAAACCGTCCCCGTCCCCTAACCCTAACCCTAGCCCGAACCCGAACCCTAACCCTTCCCCGAAGCCTGACCCTCACCCGTCCCCTAATCCTAACCCGTACGCTGACACTAACCCGCGCCCTCACACGTACGCTCCCCCTAAAGCGTTGTCGTACCCTCACCTGGACCCTAAACCGTCCCCGTCCCCTAACCCTAACCCTAGCCCGAACCCGAACCCTAACCCTTCCCCGAAGCCTGACCCTCACCCGTCCCCTAATCCTAACCCGTACGCTGACACTAACCCGCGCCCTCACACGTGCGCTCCCCCTAAAGCGTTGTCGTACCCTCACCTGGACCCTAAACCGTCCCCGTCCCCTAACCCTAACCCTAGCCCGAACCCGAACCCTAACCCTTCCCCGAAGCCTGACCCTCACCCGTCCCCTAATCCTAACCCGTACGCTGACACTAACCCGCGCCCTCACACGTACGCTCCCCCTAAAGCGTTGTCGTACCCTCACCTGGACCCTAAACCGTCCCCGTCCCCTAACCCTAACCCTAGCCCGAACCCGAACCCTAACCCTTCCCCGAAGCCTGACCCTCACCCGTCCCCTAATCCTAACCCGTACGCTGACACTAACCCGCGCCCTCACACGTACGCTCCCCCTAAAGCGTTGTCGTACCCTCACCTGGACCCTAAACAGTCCCCGTCCCCTAACCCTAACCCTAGCCCCAACCCGAACCCTAACCCTTCCCCGAAGCCTGACCCTCACCCGTCCCCTAATCCTAACCCGTACGCTGACACTAACCCGTGCCCTCACACGTACGCTCCCCCTAAAGCGTTGTCGTACCCTCACCTGGACCCTAAACCGTCCCCGTCCCCTAACCCTAACCCTAGCCCGAACCCGAACCCTAACCGTTCCCCGAAGCCTGACCCTCACCCGTCCCCTAATCCTAACCCGTACGCTGACACTAACCCGCGCCCTCACACGTACGCTCCCCCTAAAGCGTTGTCGTACCCTCACCTGGACCCTAAACCGTCCCCGTCCCCTAACCCTAACCCTAGCCCCAACCCGAACCCTAACCCTTCCCCGAAGCCTGACCCTCACCCGTCCCCTAATCCTAACCCGTACGCTGACACTAACCCGCGCCCTCACACGTACGCTCCCCCTAAAGCGTTGTCGTACCCTCACCTGGACCCTAAACCGTCCCCGTCCCCTAACCCTAACCCTAGCCCGAACCCGAACCCTAACCCTTCCCCGAAGCCTGACCCTCACCCGTCCCCTAATCCTAACCCGTACGCTGACACTAACCCGCGCCCTCACACGTACGCTCCCCCTAAAGCGTTGTCGTACCCTCACCTGGACCCTAAACCGTCCCCGTCCCCTAACCCTAACCCTAGCCCGAACCCGAACCCTAACCCTTCCCCGAAGCCTGACCCTCACCCGTCCCCTAATCCTAACCCGTACGCTGACACTAACCCGCGCCCTCACACGTACGCTCCCCCTAAAGCGTTGTCGTACCCTCACCTGGACCCTAAACCGTCCCCGTCCCCTAACCCTAACCCTAGCCCCAACCCGAACCCTAACCCTTCCCCGAAGCCTGACCCTCACCCGTCCCCTAATCCTAACCCGTACGCTGACACTAACCCGCGCCCTCACACGTACGCTCCCCCTAAAGCGTTGTCGTACCCTCACCTGGACCCTAAACCGTCCCCGTCCCCTAACCCTAACCCTAGCCCCAACCCGAACCCTAACCCTTCCCCGAAGCCTGACCCTCACCCGTCCCCTAATCCTAACCCGTACGCTGACACTAACCCGCGCCCTCACACGTACGCTCCCCCTAAAGCGTTGTCGTACCCTCACCTGGACCCTAAACCGTCCCCGTCCCCTAACCCTAACCCTAGCCCGAACCCGAACCCTAACCCTTCCCCGAAGCCTGACCCTCACCCGTCCCCTAATCCTAACCCGTACGCTGACACTAACCCGCGCCCTCACACGTACGCTCCCCCTAAAGCGTTGTCGTACCCTCACCTGGACCCTAAACCGTCCCCGTCCCCTAACCCTAACCCTAGCCCGAACCCGAACCCTAACCCTTCCCCGAAGCCTGACCCTCACCCGTCCCCTAATCCTAACCCGTACGCTGACACTAACCCGCGCCCTCACACGTGCGCTCCCCCTAAAGCGTTGTCGTACCCTCACCTGGACCCTAAACCGTCCCCGTCCCCTAACCCTAACCCTAGCCCGAACCCGAACCCTAACCCTTCCCCGAAGCCTGACCCTCACCCGTCCCCTAATCCTAACCCGTACGCTGACACTAACCCGCGCCCTCACACGTACGCTCCCCCTAAAGCGTTGTCGTACCCTCACCTGGACCCTAAACCGTCCCCGTCCCCTAACCCTAACCCTAGCCCGAACCCGAACCCTAACCCTTCCCCGAAGCCTGACCCTCACCCGTCCCCTAATCCTAACCCGTACGCTGACACTAACCCGCGCCCTCACACGTACGCTCCCCCTAAAGCGTTGTCGTACCCTCACCTGGACCCTAAACAGTCCCCGTCCCCTAACCCTAACCCTAGCCCCAACCCGAACCCTAACCCTTCCCCGAAGCCTGACCCTCACCCGTCCCCTAATCCTAACCCGTACGCTGACACTAACCCGCGCCCTCACACGTACGCTCCCCCTAAAGCGTTGTCGTACCCTCACCTGGACCCTAAACCGTCCCCGTCCCCTAACCCTAACCCTAGCCCGAACCCGAACCCTAACCGTTCCCCGAAGCCTGACCCTCACCCGTCCCCTAATCCTAACCCGTACGCTGACACTAACCCGCGCCCTCACACGTACGCTCCCCCTAAAGCGTTGTCGTACCCTCACCTGGACCCTAAACCGTCCCCGTCCCCTAACCCTAACCCTAGCCCCAACCCGAACCCTAACCCTTCCCCGAAGCCTGACCCTCACCCGTCCCCTAATCCTAACCCGTACGCTGACACTAACCCGCGCCCTCACACGTACGCTCCCCCTAAAGCGTTGTCGTACCCTCACCTGGACCCTAAACCGTCCCCGTCCCCTAACCCTAACCCTAGCCCGAACCCGAACCCTAACCCTTCCCCGAAGCCTGACCCTCACCCGTCCCCTAATCCTAACCCGTACGCTGACACTAACCCGCGCCCTCACACGTACGCTCCCCCTAAAGCGTTGTCGTACCCTCACCTGGACCCTAAACCGTCCCCGTCCCCTAACCCTAACCCTAGCCCGAACCCGAACCCTAACCCTTCCCCGAAGCCTGACCCTCACCCGTCCCCTAATCCTAACCCGTACGCTGACACTAACCCGCGCCCTCACACGTACGCTCCCCCTAAAGCGTTGTCGTACCCTCACCTGGACCCTAAACCGTCCCCGTCCCCTAACCCTAACCCTAGCCCCAACCCGAACCCTAACCCTTCCCCGAAGCCTGACCCTCACCCGTCCCCTAATCCTAACCCGTACGCTGACACTAACCCGCGCCCTCACACGTACGCTCCCCCTAAAGCGTTGTCGTACCCTCACCTGGACCCTAAACCGTCCCCGTCCCCTAACCCTAACCCTAGCCCCAACCCGAACCCTAACCCTTCCCCGAAGCCTGACCCTCACCCGTCCCCTAATCCTAACCCATACGCTGACACTAACCCGCGCCCTCACACGTACGCTCCCCCTAAAGCGTTGTCGTACCCTCACCTGGACCCTAAACCGTCCCCGTCCCCTAACCCAAACCCTAGCCCGAACCCAAACCCTAACCCTTCCCCGAAGCCTGACCCTCACCCGTCCCCTAATCCTAACCCGTACGCTGACACTAACCCGCGCCCTCACACGTACGCTCCCCCTAAAGCGTTGTCGTACCCTAACCTGGACCCTAAACCGTCCCCGTCCCCTAACCCTAACCCTAGCCCGAACCCGAACCCTAACCCTTCCCCGAAGCCTGACCCTCACCCGTCCCCTAATCCTAACCCGTACGCTGACACTAACCCGCGCCCTCACACGTACGCTCCCCCTAAAGCGTTGTCGTACCCTCACCTGGACCCTAAACCGTCCCCGTCCCCTAACCCTAACCCTAGCCCCAACCCGAACCCTAACCCTTCCCCGAAGCCTGACCCTCACCCGTCCCCTAATCCTAACCCGTACGCTGACACTAACCCGCGCCCTCACACGTACGCTCCCCCTAAAGCGTTGTCGTACCCTCACCTGGACCCTAAACCGTCCCCGTCCCCTAACCCAAACCCTAGCCCGAACCCAAACCCTAACCCTTCCCCGAAGCCTGACCCTCACCCGTCCCCTAATCCTAACCCGTACGCTGACACTAACCCGCGCCCTCACACGTACGCTCCCCCTAAAGCGTTGTCGTACCCTAACCTGGACCCTAAACCGTCCCCGTCCCCTAACCCTAACCCTAGCCCGAACCCGAACCCTAACCCTTCCCCGAAGCCTGACCCTCACCCGTCCCCTAATCCTAACCCGTACGCTGACACTAACCCGCGCCCTCACACGTACGCTACCCCTAAAGCGTTGTCGTACCCTCACCTGGACCCTAAACAGTCCCCGTCCCCTAACCCTAACCCTAGCCCCAACCCGAACCCTAACCCTTCCCCGAAGCCTGACCCTCACCCGTCCCCTAATCCTAACCCGTACGCTGACACTAACCCGCGCCCTCACACGTACGCTCCCCCTAAAGCGTTGTCGTACCCTCACCTGGACCCTAAACCGTCCCCGTCCCCTAACCCTAACCCTAGCCCGAACCCGAACCCTAACCCTTCCCCGAAGCCTGACACTCACCCGTCCCCTAATCCTAACCCGTACGCTGACACTAACCCGCGCCCTCACACGTACGCTCCCCCTAAAGCGTTGTCGTACCCTCACCTGGACCCTAAACCATCCCCGTCCCCTAACCCTAACCCTAGCCCCAACCCGAACCCTAACCCTTCCCCGAAGCCTGACCCTCACCCGTCCCCTAATCCTAACCCGTACGCTGACACTAACCCGCGCCCTCACACGTACGCTCCCCCTAAAGCGTTGTCGTACCCTCACCTGGACCCTAAACCGTCCCCGTCCCCTAACCCTAACCCTAGCCCCAACCCGAACCCTAACCCTTCCCCGAAGCCTGACCCTCACCCGTCCCCTAATCCTAACCCGTACGCTGACACTAACCCGCGCCCTCACACGTACGCTCCCCCTAAAGCGTTGTCGTACCCTCACCTGGACCCTAAACCGTCCCCGTCCCCTAACCCTAACCCTAGCCCGAACCCGAACCCTAACCCTTCCCCGAAGCCTGACCCTCACCCGTCCCCTAATCCTAACCCGTACGCTGACACTAACCCGCGCCCTCACACGTACGCTCCCCCTAAAGCGTTGTCGTACCCTCACCTGGACCCTAAACCGTCCCCGTCCCCTAACCCTAACCCTAGCCCCAACCCGAACCCTAACCCTTCCCCGAAGCCTGACCCTCACCCGTCCCCTAATCCTAACACGTACGCTGACACTAACCCGCGCCCTCACACGTACGCTCCCCCTAAAGCGTTGTCGTACCCTCACCTGGACCCTAAACCGTCCCCGTCCCCTAACCCTAACCCTAGCCCGAACCCGAACCCTAACCCTTCCCCGAAGCCTGACCCTCACCCGTCCCCTAATCCTAACCCGTACGCTGACACTAACCCGCGCCCTCACACGTACGCTCCCCCTAAAGCGTTGTCGTACCCTCACCTGGACCCTAAACCGTCCCCGTCCCCTAACCCTAACCCTAGCCCGAACCCGAACCCTAACCCTTCCCCGAAGCCTGACCCTCACCCGACCCCTAATCCTACCCCGTACGCTGACACTAACCCGCGCCCTCACACGTACGCTCCCCCTAAAGCGTTGTCGTACCCTCACCTGGACCCTAACCCGTCCCCGTCCCATAACCCGAACCCTAGCCCGAACCCTAAACCTAAACCTTCCCCGAAGCCTGACCCTCACCCGTCCCCTAATCCTAACCCGTACGCTGACACTAACCCGTGCCCTCACACGTACGCTCCCCCTAAAGCGTTGTCGTACCCTCACCTGGACCCTAAACCGTCCCCGTCCCCTAACCCTAACCCTAGCTCCAACCCTAACCCTAACCTTTCCCCGAAGCCTGACCCTCACCCGTCCCCTAATCCTAACCCGTACGCTGACACTAACCAGCGCCCTCACACGTACGCTCCCCCTAAAGCGTTGTCGTACCCTCACCTGGACCCTAAACCATCCCCGTCCCCTAACCCTAACCCTAGCCCGAACCCTAACCCTAACCCTTCCCCGAAGCCTGACCCTCACCCGTCCCCTAATCCTAACCCGTACGCTGACACTAACCCGCGCCCTCACACGTACGCTCCCCCTAACGCGTTGTCGTACCCTCACCTGGACCCTAAACCGTCGCCGTCCCCTAACACTAACCCTAGCCCCAACCCTAACCCTAACCCTTCCCCGAAGCCTGACCCTGACACGTCCCTTAATCCTAACCCGTACGCTGACACTAACCCGCGTCCTCACACGTACGCTCCCCCTAAAGCGTTGTCGTACCCTCACCTGGACCCTAAACCGTCCCCGTCCCCTAACCCTAACCCTAGCCCCAACCCTAACCCTAACCCTTCCCCGAAGCCTGACCATCACCCGTCCCCTAATCCTAACCCGTACGCTGACACTAACCCGCGTCCTCACACGTACGCTCCCCCTAAAGCGTTGTCGTACCCTCACCTGGACCCTAAACAGTCCCCGTCCCCTAACCCTAACCATAGCCCGAACCCTAACCCTAACCCTTCCCAAAAGCCTGACCCTCACCCGTCCCCTAATCCTAACCCGTACGCTGACACTAACCGTGCCCTCACACGTACGCTCCCCCTAAAGCGTTGTCGTACCCTCACCTGGACCCTAAACCGTCCCCATCCCCTAACTCTAACCCTAGCCCCAACCCTAACCCTAACCTTTCCCCGAAGCCTGACCCTCACCCGTCCCCTAATCCTAACCCGTACGCTGACACTAACCCGCCCCCTCACACGTACGCTCCCCCTAACGCGTTGTCGTACCCTCACCTGGACCCTAAACCGTCCCCGTCCCCTAACCCTAACCCTAGCCCCAACCCTAGCCCTAACCCTTCCCCGAAGCCTGACCCTCACCCGTCCCCTAATCCTAACCCGTACGCTGACACTAACCCACGCCCTCACACGTACGCTCCCCCTAAAGCGTTGTCGTACCCTCACCTGGACCCTAAACCGTCCCCGTCCCCTAACCCTAACCCTAGCCCGAACCCTAACCCTAACCCTTCCCCGAAGCCTCACCCTCACCCGTCCCATAATCCTAACCCGTACGCTGACACTAACCCGCGCCCTCACACATACGCTCCCCCTAAAGCGTTGTCGTACCCTCACCTGAACCCTAAACCGTCCCCGTCCCCTAACCCTAACCCTAGCCCGAACCCTAACCCTAACCCTTCCCCGAAGCCTGACACTCACCCGTCCCCTAATCCTAACCCGTACGCTGACACTAACCCGCGCCCTCACACGTACGCTCCCCCTAAAGCGTTGTCGTACCCTCACCTGGACCCTAAACCGTCCCTGTCCCCTAACCCTAACCCTATCCCGAACCCTAACCCTAACCCTTCCCCGAAGCCTGACCCTCACCCGTCCCCTAATCCTAACCCGTACGCTGACACTAACCCGCGCCCTCACACGTACGCTCCCCCTAAAGCGTTGTCGTACCCTCACCTGGACCCTAAACCGTCCCCGTCCCCTAACCCTAACCCTAGCCCGAACCCTAACCCTAACCCTTCCCCGAAGCCTGACCCTCACCCGTCCCCTAATCCTAACCCGTACGCTGACACTAACCCGCGCCCTCACACGTACGCTCCCCCTAAAGCGTTGTCGTACCCTCACCTGGACCCTAAACCGTCCCCGTCCCCTAACCCTAACCCTAGCCCGAACCCGAACCCTAACCCTTCCCCGAAGCCTGACACTCACCCGTCCCCTAATCCTAACCCGTACGCTGACACTAACCCGCGCCCTCACACGTACGCTCCCCCTAAAGCGTTGTCGTACCCTCACCTGGACCCTAAACCGTCCCCGTCCCCTAACCCTAACCGTAGCCCGAACCCGAACCCTAACCCTTCCCCGAAGCCTGACCCTCACCCGTCCCCTAATCCTAACCCGTACGCTGACACTAACCCGCGCCCTCACACGTACGCTCCCCCTAAAACGTTGTCGTACCCTCACCTGGACCCTAAACCGTCCCCGTCCCCTAACCCTAACCCTAGCCCGAGCCCGAACCCTAACACTTGCCCGAAGCCTGACCCTCACCCGTCCCCTAATCCTAACCCGTACGCTGACACTAACCCGCGCCCTCACACGTACGCTCCCCCTAAAGCGTTGTCGTACACTCACCTGGACCCTAAACAGTCCCCGTCCCCTAACCCTAACCCTAGCCCCAACCCGAACCTTAACCCTTCCCCGAAGCCTGACCCTCACCCGTCCCCTAATCCTAACCCGTACGCTGACACTAACCCGCGCCCTCACACGTACGCTCCCCCTAAAGCGTTGTCGTACCCTCACCTGGACCCTAAACCGTCCCCGTCCCCTAACCCTAACCCTAGCCCGAACCCGAACCCTAACCCTTCCCCGAAGCCTGACCCTCACCCGTCCCCTAATCCTAACCCGTACGCTGACACTAACCCGCGCCCTCACACGTACGCTCCCCCTAAAGCGTTGTCGTACCCTCACCTGGACCCTAAACCGTCCCCGTCCCCTAACCCTAACCCTAGCCCCAACCCGAACCCTAACCCTTCCCCGAAGGCTGACCCTCACCCGTCCCCTAATCCTAACCCGTACGCTGACACTAACCCGCGCCCTCACACGTACGCTCCCCCTAAAGCGTTGTCGTACCCTCACCTGGACCCTAAACCGTCCCCGTCCCCTAACCCTAACCCTAGCCCGAACCCGAACCCTAACCCTTCCCCGAAGCCTGACCCTCACCCGTCCCCTAATCCTAACCCGTACGCTGACACTAACCCACGCCCTCACACGTACGCTCCCCCTAAAGCGTTGTCGTACCCTCACCTGGACCCTAAACCGTCCCCGTCCCCTAACCCAAACCCTAGCCCGAACCCGAAACCTAACACTTCCCCGAAGCCTGACCCTCACCCGTCCCCTAATCCTAACCCGTACGCTGACACTAACCCGCGCCCTCACACGTACGCTCCCCCTAAAGCGTTGTCGTACCCTCACCTGGACCCTAAACCGTCCCCGTCCCCTAACCCTAACCCTAGCCCTAACCCGAACCCTAACCCTTCCCCGAAGCCTGAACCTCACCCGTCCCCTAATCCTAACCCGTACGCTGACACTAACCCGCGCCCTCACACGTACGCTCCCCCTAAAGCGTTGTCGTACCCTCACCTGGACCCTAAACAGTCCCCGTCCCCTAACCCTAACCCTAGCCCCAACCCGAACCCTAACCCTTCCCCGAAGCCTGACCCTCACCCGTCCCCTAATCCTAACCCGTACGCTGACACTAACCCGCGCCCTCACACGTACGCTCCCC